>NC_090251.1:2037774-2172774 GCF_037325665.1 Littorina saxatilis | reverse complement strand
CGTCTTTTGATGTGGAACGTGACGTGTTTCAGAACTTCTTCTTGACATTAACTCAGATGGTCGTTTTCACTGAACAATGGACATTGAAGTTATCATAATTTCAGAGAATTGTCTTTTACTTTCACAGAACTGTCTCTGCTGAAAGACTTGCGATTATGTAACAATGCGTGAGTCGCAATGATCCAGGTAGGAATTATGCACAGTGAATGTGACTCAACTCTTCCTCTTCCAGTCTCTCCCTTTCATTCCCTCTGTTTTCTTCATCGAGTCGTCAGGTCAGTTATGTTTTAATCTCAGGGCTGGTGCGGCGTAAACCATTGTGCCTGCAGACACTTTTGCTTCTATCTCGCTAGGGGGTGAAATCTCTATCAAATTGTCAAAATTATCCAGTTCTGCTGCTTGAGTCTCTTGTTGTATTTCTGCTAAATTACCATTGAATGCAACCCCCGTCGGTAAGACTTCAGATCCAATTTCTGGGACACATGACTGCGTACAAAAGATTGGGCATGCTTTTTTTCTTTTTTGACAATTTGTTGTGTATTCAATTCATCATCAAAGAATGTTTATGGGAAATATCTCGCTCCACTATGTTTGAAGTGACCGTCTAAAGATGGCACCCATAAGTGATTAGTCACTTCCTGCGAGATATCACTTGGCTTTGACCATAGATGTGTATTGACGACTTCCTGCGATATATCAATTGATATAGGGTGCATGTTTGACCAATGGTTAGTTACAGTTTCATCATGTGACCCGTAAAAAAGGAATAAAATGTTTTAAATGTGGTAATTGTAAAAAAAATAAATGAATATAGTTTTGCTTATGGGACGACGGGCGCAGTGGCGTTGTGGTAAGACGTCGGCCTCCTAATCGGGAGGTCGTGAGTTCGAATCCCGGTTGCTGCCGCCTGGTGGGTTAAGAGTGGAGATTTTTCCGATCTCCCAGGTCAACTTATGTGAAGACCTGCTCGGGACTGAACCCCCTTCGTGTGTACACGCAAGCACAAGACCAAGTGCGCACGTAAAAGATCCTGTAATCTTTATCAGAGTTCCGTGGGTTATGAAAACACGAAAATACCCAGCATGCCTACCCAACGAAGGCGGAGTGAAGCTGACTATGCTCTCAGAGTATAGTGTAGGGAACCCAAATGGGCAAACAAGCTCACACGTAACCAGACAATCCTGGAACGCTGAAGAAGAAAAAGCTTATGTGATAAACTATCCACAGGCCAGTCACCAGCGAGAGGTGTGTCTGAAACACGTGTGGTTTGTTTTTCCAACTAAATGCAAGGGTGTTCACTCTTTCTCAACCCATACAAACCCGACAGAGTTATTTCCCAACTACATGTATTGAATAGTTGTGTTTGCACCAGGTTGCGGTGAGGGACCTGTCGCTGAAGATGTACGAATAACGTTGTGTTTGCACCAGGTTGCGGTGAGGGACGTGTCGCTGAAGATGTACGAATAACGTTGTGTTTGCACCAGGTTGCGGTGAGGGACGTGTCGCTGAAGATGTACGAATAACGTTGTGTTTGCACCAGGTTGCGGTGAGGGACGTGTCGCTGAAGATGTACGAATAACGTTGTGTTTGCACCAGGTTGCGGTGAGGGACGTGTCGCTGAAGATGTACGAATAACGTTGTGTTTGCACCAGGTTGTGGTGAGGGACGTGTCGCTGAAGATGTACGAATAACGTTGTGTTTGCACCAGGTTGCGGTGAGGGACGTGTCGCTGAAGATGTACGAATAACGTTGTGTTTGCACCAGGGTGCGGTGAGGGACCTGTCGCTGAAGATGTACGAATAACGTTTTGTTTGCACCAGGTTGCGGTGAGGGACGTGTCGCTGAAGATGTACGAATAACGTTGTGTTTGCACCAGGTTGCGGTGAGGGACCTGTCGCTGAAGATGTACGAATAACGTTGTGTTTGCACCAGGTTGCGGTGAGGGACGTGTCGCTGAAGATGTACGAATAACGTTGTGTTTGCACCAGGTTGCGGTGAGGGACGTGTCGCTGAAGATGTACGAATAACGTTGTGTTTGCACCAGGTTGCGGTGAGGGACGTGTCGCTGAAGATGTACAAATAACGTTGTGTTTGCACCAGGTTGCGGTGAGGGACGTGTCGCTGAAGATGTACGAGGGTCAGATCACGGTACTGCTGGGGCACAACGGGGCGGGCAAGACTACCACCATGTCCATGCTGACCGGCTTCCTCCCGCCCACCGCCGGCACGGCCTACGTCCACGGGATGGACATCCGCACGGACATGCCGACCATCAGGCAGAGCTTGGGGCTGTGTCCGCAGCACGACGTCCTCTTCGGCTCGCTGACCGTGCAGACCAACCTCAGCTTCTTCGCCAGGATGAAAGGTTGCCCCGGCTCCATGGTCAAGGCAGAGGTGGACACTGTCTTGGAGGAGGTGGGGGATAGTCTTTTTTTCTCTGTTTACATATATATGTGAGTTGTTCTTCAGTACTGGTGACAGAAAGGGGGAAAAGTGGTCAAAATTCAAATCTCTAGTTTTGTTTTTGAAATATAGCTTTTCATAAAGCAGAAATACTGTAGTATCTGTTGTAGCCTACATAAGAAAACATCACTGGTTCACATGGTTCTTACATAATCTAACGTTTAAAGCTGGTTCTTGTGTGTCTGTGTGTATGTTTGTATGATGACGATAGGACCCGAAACGGCTGCACGGACTGAGACAGGAATTGCAGAGAATGTTCTTTGCCACTCGAGTCGTGTCATAGGGTACTTTTGGAATAGCAAATTTGAAAGGATTCTTCAAAATACGGCGGAAAACATTATGAATTATATACCCTGTGAGCTATCGACCCGTCTGGGCTGTCGAAACATGGTCTTGTTAAAAGACGTTTTCAAATGGTTAACCGGGAGATAGACTCGAAGCACATTTAGCGAAGTTATGTTGCCAAATCATCAAAGATCAACATTTCACTACACGGATCGATGCACACTGTCGAAATAGATGTGACTTTCACACGACCGAAGACTACTTACTAGCAGACTAGCAGACGACAAGATCTAAATATTTAGATCAATGAGAGCAATCCGTTGAAGAACAGTTACTCCGCTTATTCGTCTTCAGAAGCTTATTTCCCCTGCCATAAGTTTCCTTGCAGATCTGCAGTCGCGTAGTGAAATGAACTAGTGTCATCGGAAGATTCTTCTCAGTCAATGATCAAAGCACAGTATGTTCTTTGCTGACAAAAGTCACTTTAGGAAAACACGACCATTGACTTCATTTATGAGCCCAAAGGTGACAATATCGACAAGTATGTACGCATTTGACATTAAATGAAACATTCATAGACAGTTTCCAACTCACCAGATCTGCCAAAGAGCCTTCATTCGTGAAAAACGATGATTTTAATCCGACAGGTATCGGAAACAATCTCTTGGTAACCTGTGTTTCTCCTTCCGAAGCGACGTGACGGCGCCACATTTGTTTGTTTATGGCTGTTTATCGCGAAACAACACAGTTGAAATGTGTGTGTAAAATATCATAAATGTGTGGCGTGTAATCTCCGAATCAGTTCGTTATCTGCGTTTCGATGGTAATTCAGTTAGCGTGGAGTTACTTTGAATCAAAGGCAAAGGTAACCTGCGTTGCATGTGGGACGGCGTGAGCAAATTTGATTGCAATATTTTATACAGGAAGTAAATTTCAATGATTCTGGCTCAGTCTTGTAGATCTGTTATGCAGTGTTTTTTGGTAGTGTATCTGCTTTTTGGCTCACGAAGTGTAGCCTATGCGATCGTAACTTTGTCTGTCTGTGCGTTTGTGCGTGTGTGTGTGTGTGTGTGTGTGTGTGTGTGCGTGCGTGTGTGTGTATGTCTGTGGTAGAAACTTTAACATTTCCGAGTCTATGTGTGAGTGGTTATCCAAGACTATGGATAAAGCTCGCATAAGATTACGTCACGGTCAAAAGTGTTTGACGTCAATGACGGCATGCCTCCCTGTAGTCTTTCTCTCTCGCGTGGTGTGTGTGGTCTCGGTCATTGTTATTTTGAGCGGGCCGAGACTATTTGGCAGTCGTGTCCCTGTAAGTAGGCTACATGCAGACAGACAGATCTAGAGTCTCTCTTTCTTGCACAGTGTCACCTAAGCTTACTGTGTGTGTGGGTGTGTATGTGTGACGGAGTGATTGAGTTTGTGTTACTGTTTGTCTATTTCTTACGTGAGCCTTGAAGGCTTCGCCTCTTGTCTACTATGAAGCTCATTTGGAGTGATACGCTGATCAAAGTGGGGTACTTTATGTGGGACATCAGCCGTATGCAGATTAGGCCTCAGAACACTCGCATTTCACAAAGACAACAATAATTTGCAACATTTCAAGAACTGCATCAGTTTTATTAGATACTATTTCAACAAAAACAGCACAAACACGACTATTATCAAAAACACAGAACGGGAAATAAGTCTTCAAAGACTCACCAAGTGTGCGTTCCCGTTTTTGGACGCCATTTTTGCTGCATTTTCACAGTAAATCTTAATATTTCCATATCTATTGAATGATTTTGGTATTTTCTTTGATTGTGCCGATTTTCCTATCTCTCTGCCATGTACTGGGTGCTTTGTGACCAGTTTCTCCCTTAGACTGTGTTGAAAAATGCGTCCGTGTGAACTGACCCCCACTTGTCACCAGTAGCAAAGAACAACTCATATATTTGTTTTTATTATATTGTAGCAGTTTTCCTATTATAATGCTCATAAATGTATTGACCCGGCGGAAAACCGTGAAGGTTGTAGGTATGAACAGGTTACATCTTTTTAATACTGAAAAATGGCATGTCTACTCTTCTGTTCAGCTTTACGGATATGGTGATTAGTGCATGCACTTATTATTTGTCTTTTTTTCTGATGTCTAGCCTTACCTCGCGTTGTATTGTTATCTCCTAATGTATACACCCCTAAATCCGTTTATCGCCTGAATACCCTCCTTTACCTAAAATCACCAGCTTGGCTTATCATTTTAAAAAGGCTATACTTGCGAGAAGAAACGACGACTCATAGAACAATGAAAATCACTCAGACGAATAAATGGAGTCCATTCTTGAGGTTACTTTTCTATGAATAGATTATTAAAACGTATTTAGAAAAGTGTGTAAGGAAACAACCCAAACAAGTACATGTTATACAATATTGTAATTCAATCGAGTTGGCGTTTTAATGAAACAGATCCTGTGATTGGTCAGAATGCCCCAACTCATTAAAAATTACCGGTCATTAATTGTCGATAAGCACTCGCTAAAAAAGCCATTAAAGTGCATCTAAACCCCATTTTTCAACCCAAAACCCTTATTACCAATGCAAACATACACCCAGATGCATTCCATTCCCACCCCTTCAAAGGCCCGAAGATGACTGACTGAGTATTAGGGTTTAACGTCCTCTTAGACCAACTGGTCTATATTGGGACAGGTATTGGTAATACGTTGAAGATATGGTGTGATACTTTGATTCGAACAAGCCCGCTGTGGCTGTCTTCTTCGACACACCAGCATTGGGTTTGTCTCGTCAAAGTATCGAAATACGATCATGATAATAGGAGACGAGAGATGATGCATGCGTGTCTTCGTGTTTTCCAAGCCCTGATACTTTCGCTGTGAACGTGGGATCTTTTTCGTGCGCATTTGTGCATACGGGGGTGTTCGGACACCGAAGAGAGTCTGCACAAAGTTGACTCCGAGAAATAAATCTCTCGCCGAACGTGGGGATCGAACCCACGCTGATAGCGACCAACTGGCTACAAAGCCAGCGCGCTACCAACTGAGCTACGTCCCCGCCCCAAGGCCCGAAGATGCGAGGAGCAGACGCAGCGAGTGGGAACAGTCCGTAAAAGCTCGCACTTGCCCACAGGAGCTTGTATCAAATCGCCGGTCGATCATTATTTACAGTCCACTACTACGAAATACTACTACTATATACTACAAGTACAAGGAATATAACGCAGAGTGCTCCGCACTGCCGACTCGCTCCGTTTCAAGCTTTCTACATCACTTTCTGCACCCCCTTCCCGAACGCACGAACCTCACACACAAACAAAAATGATTAAGCTTTCACTTCATGCAACAAACTCGAAATAACCATTCACCAACTTCGAGAAGTTTGTCAAGAACGGGGTCGGTGTCCACACCACTCCATGAGAGGAACCTCGAGCCTCGACGAATGGAAAGTGGAACTCGCGCTGATGTTTTCTGCTTTTCGTACGCTCTCAAGGGTGTACAACATTCTAGCGGCCTGCAATTAGTCCAACATAACTGATGAGGGACACAGCAGCCTCAAACCCCGTGAAATGATACACAAAACATTCTCTTTGAGCTTAACATTGCGAAGATCGAAACCTACTGGCAGTTAACCAGGTTCAAAGACCACAAAAGGTTACATCCGGAGCGTTCCGCAGTAAAAGTTTTACAGCGCATGCTCAGAAAACCGTCTGCTCCGGCAATGGGCGTTCTTTGACCGCCCGTTCGACTTGTCCGATGGAAGAAGCACGGGAATTAGTCGAGCTTGGACACAACGTCATTATTCTTAGACAAGCAGGTATGTACACTTCTTAACTTTACTTTTGTTGATGAACAGGCTTTGAACTTACCCGAAGTTTAGATTAAAAGAGAACTTAGACGATTTACCAGTCATATGTTCGTAACATGACTCTAGTCTAAAAGAAATGTTGGCTGTTGTTGTTGAAGAAACAGCAAGCTTTAACTTAAAATAAAGTTCATTCCTGGGTTAAAATGCCCCCAGGTAAACTCAAGAACCACAATGCAATAGGTTTCCAAACGTACGTAATGTTCGTCTGCAGTGATCGTTTCACTTTGTAAAACGCGGTCGTTATGATTATGGCTCCTCCCACTGTTAGCCCCGCCTCTCCGTCTCTTTGAGAATCAAGATTCAAGATGGCTAAGAAAAGGATTGGTGCAGGAAGTGAGTAGCAGCCCCCTGCTTAGTTGACCTACTTTCATGGACAAGCATACGATTCTGACTGGAGGGTTGCAGTGGTGGTTAGTTCCAGAATCAAGACATGTCAGCTAGTAATGGCTAGTTTTGGGGTTACATCTGCAGTCACTTGTTTTTGTTTGTTTGTTTGCTTGTTATTTAATTTTTTTTAATTATATTGAAGACTGTTACATGGAAGAATTCGTTTTAATGTGTTTTATTGTTGTTTGCTCGTTTTTTGACTCACATGCGAAGCAAAAGTGAGTCTATGTACTCACCCGAGTCGTCCGTCCGTCCGTCCGGACGTCCGTCCGTCCGTCCGTCCGGACGTCCGTCCGTCCGTCCGTCCGTCCGGAAAACTTTAACGTTGGATATTTCTTGGACACTATTCAGTCTATCAGTACCAAATTTGGCAAGATGGTGTATGATGACAAGGCCCCAAAAAACATACATAGCATCTTGACCTTGCTTCAAGGTCAAGGTCGCAGGGGCCATAAATGTTGCCTAAAAAACAGCTATTTTTCACATTTTTCCCATTTTCTCTGAAGTTTTTGAGATTGAATACCTCACCTATATATGATATATAGGGCAAAGTAAGCCCCATCTTGTGATACCAGTTTGGTTTACCTTGCTTCAAGGTCAAGGTCACAGGAGCTCTTAAAAGTTGGATTGTATACATATTTTGAAGTGACCTTGACCCTGAACTATGGAAGATAACTGTTTCAAACTTAAAAATTATGTGGGGCACATGTTATGCTTTCATCATGAGACACATTTGGTCACATATGATCAAGGTCAAGGTCACTTTGACCCTTATGAAATGAGACCAAAATAAGGTAGTGAACCACTAAAAGTGACCATATCTCATGGTAGAAAGAGCCAATAAGCACCATTGTACTTCCTATGTCTTGAATTAAAAGCTTTGTGTTGCATGACCTTGGATGACCTTGACCTTGGGTCAAGGTCACATGTATTTTGGTAGGAAAATGTTTAAAGCATGTGAGTCGTATGGGCTTTGCCCTTCTTGTATAAACTAGCTGTGCTGGAAGCTGAAAGTTGTAGCTTTTTAAGTCAACTAAATTATGTGTGCAATGTAAATGCAAAATTAATTTGCCCAGAGAAAAAAAGTTTATTTCTGTGGTTGAGTTCAAGTACAAGTGATTTTTTCTCTAAGACATTCAAACAGTCATGAATTAATTTCAAATTTAGACTGACCTCACCAGTCGTCTGTTTCTTACAGGCGAGGAAAGGCGAGATTGGCGAGTAGGGCGAGGAAGTACCATTTCTTGGGCACATCTCGCCGCGAGTGACGCTAGAATTCTCGCCTCAAACGCTGGGTAGCTTTAGGCTTGCTTGCTTGGCAAGAAAACATGGCGGCCACTCAGCTGCCCATCCAACTAGCTGTCCACGACTTGTTTTTTTTACCGACCAGTGCAGTTTAATTCTTGTGTAGCTAGCCACCAAACCGTTTCATAAACAATCTCGCCTCCTATTTTCACGAGTGGCTAGCCGAAAGAATATCTCGCCTGAAAGAAACACGCGACAAAAATCACACACTCAGGAAAGAGTAAATTCTTTGTTTTTAAACATATTTATTACATACATGTATGTATCACAGTTTTAACATGTATATCAATTTTGATTATAACTCGTCAGCATTATACTTGTCTCGTCTAAATATCGGACCCTATTGCTACGATGAAAACACAAGAGCGTTTATATACTATTCTGACATTAAATTCTGTGTTAAAATCATGTTTTTGTCAGCAACAATTACCAGAATGCATGAAGTCACGGAAATAACCGAACATTGAAAAACCCGCGGACATGTATTACGGAGACAACTCAAGATAACGGGATGTTTAGCATTTCGTCAATATGCTTGGAATCATATGACGTCATGACGTATCATGCTTGCTTATGTGTTTTCGAAAGTCTGACTTCTGTTGGGAATTCGCGTGGTGATCGAAGACTGCGGTAAATCTGTAGATGATAAGAGAACAAGGATAGTCTCAGAAGAAACGCCTAAATGTTTCAGACCGGTAACTTCATTTCAACATAGCACTATACAATGGACGTTAAATGTGACAGGAGAGTTTGCTGATTTTGTGTTCATTGGAGAGATCGTCTGCTAGAATCAGAGATAGGTTGCTTCAGATTGCAGCTTCTGGAAATTTGCAAGGTTTGTTGCCTGTTAAAGAACTGGATTTTACACGTAATGTGTATCATGTACAGTAAGCAACAACAAAAACACACACAAAGCAAATGGCATCGTCTGTCGACTAGTCACAGAAACAAACCTGTACTTTATACACGTCAGCCATTGTTGTTACAGTTTTGAGTCTACGTTGTATTCTTCCGCAACAGGGTCCAATCGTCTGGGTTTCAAATGATGTCATGTTCTAAAAATAAATTCTAGTATTGATTATTTTTTTAGCCCTCTTTATTCTTACTTCGAATAATCCACGTGTGATTTTGGTGTAATCAAAGTAGTTCGTTCTAATTTCTCACTTGTCTAAAAATAATCAACTAGATTTAATCCACCCCTCGGTTGCATTAGAGGAGTTGTATAAACACTAGTCAGTCGGCTAAGGACCGTTTTGGTTACTTTTTGGCGTCACGTTAGCAAACACTTTTTTCTGATAGATTTTAACACCACAACACTAAATCGAAAGTTTTGGGGCAATATTCCAAACCACCGGTGAGAAAAACGTTGGTTTGTGTGTATGTTTTCCTTCTTTGGCGTTACTATTCTTGTTTTGAGGGTTGGGTTCATAAAACGGACATAAAACTTAAACCGCTTGACAGAAATTATATAACTGTAAATCATTCAAAAGGGAAGGCATTCATGTACACGTTTGTGCCACTTAAAATGACGTCATTATCTGTTTTTTTGTGTGAAATTGACAAGAAGAGCGGGGTAGTAGTTGCGCTGAGAAGGATAGCACGCTTTTCTGTACCTCTCTTCGTTTTAACTTTCTGAGCGTGTTTTTAATCCAAACATATCATTATATCTATATGTTTTTGGAATCAGGAACTAACAAGGAATAAGATGAAAGTGTTTTTAAATTGATTTCGACAATTTAATTTTGATAATAATTTTTATATTATTAATTTTTGACTCACATGCGAAGCAAAAGTGAGTCTATGTACTCACCCGAGTCGTCCGTCCGTCCGTCCGTCCGGAAAACTTTAACGTTGGATATTTCTTGGACACTATTCAGTCTATCAGTACCAAATTTGGCAAGATGGTGTATGATGACAAGGCCCCAAAAAACATACATAGCATCTTGACCTTGCTTCAAGGTCAAGGTCGCAAGGGCCATAAATGTTGCCTAAAAAACAGCTATTTTTCACATTTTTCCCATTTTCTCTGAAGTTTTTAAGATTGAATACCTCACCTACATATGATATATAGGGCAAAGTAAGCCCCATCTTTTGATACCAGTTTGGTTTACCTTGCTTCAAGTTCAAGGTCACAGGAGCTCTTCAAAGTTGGATTGTATACATATTTTGAAGTGACCTTGACCCTGAACTATGGAAGATAACTGTTTCAAACTTAAAAATTATGTGGGGCACATGTTATGCTTTCATCATGAGACACATTTGGTCACATATGATCAAGGTCAAGGTCACTTTGACCCTTATGAAATGTGACCAAA
Source organism: Littorina saxatilis (assembly GCF_037325665.1). Lineage (NCBI taxonomy): Eukaryota > Metazoa > Mollusca > Gastropoda > Littorinimorpha > Littorinidae > Littorina > Littorina saxatilis. The sequence goes on along the minus strand of NC_090251.1, from coordinate 2,162,155 downwards.
ATAAGGTAGTGAACCACTAAAAGTGACCATATCTCATGGTAGAAAGAGCCAATAAGCACCATTGTACTTCCTATGTCTTGAATTAACAGCTTTGTGTTGCATGACCTTGGATGACCTTGACCTTGGGTCAAGGTCACATGTATTTTGGTAGGAAAAATGTGTAAAGCAGTTCTTAGTGTATGATGTCATTGCTAGGTTTAGTTACCCTAAAGGTCGAGGTCAAGCATGTGAGTCGTATGGGCTTTGCCCTTCTTGTTAGAGCTTGTTTTTAATCCAAATATAACATATTTATATGTTTTTGGAATCAGAAAATGATGGAGAATACGATGAACGTAAATTTGGATCGTTTTATAAAACAAAATATTTTTTTTACAATTTTCAGATTTTTAATGACCAAAGTCATTCATTAATTTTTAAGCCACCAAACTGAAATGCAATACCGAAGTCTGGGCTTTGTAGAAGATTAGTTGACCAAAATTTCAACCAATTTGGTTGAAAAATGAGAGCGTGACAGTGCCGCCTCAACTTTCACGAAAAGCCGGATATGACGTCATCAAATACATTTATCCAGGAACTCTCATGTCAAATTTCATAAAGATCGGTCCAGTAGTTTAGTCTGAATCGCTCTACACACACCTTTACAGACACACACACACACACGCACATACACCACGACCCTCGTCTCGATTCCCCCCTCTACGTTAAAACATTAAGTCAAAACTTGACTAAATGTAAAAAGGAGGAAAAATTGCAATCACACACACACACACACACACACACACACACACACACACACACACACACACACACACACACACACACACACACACATACACAAACATACCGACAAAATGACAGACATACACACAGTGAGACAAATCGACACAGAAACACCCACACATGCACGCACGCACTTATGTACGCGAACAAAGACGTAGAGATGCTTATAGAGAAACACTTACGCAACCAAAAAAACACGCACACAAACACACAGACAGACAAACTTCATTCTTGGTAGAGAAATGCATTTCTTTCTGTATTGCTTTCTCTTTAAGGTAGTTCACTGGACCCGTTAAATATAATTTGGTTTCTCCCAAAAGTTGGTTATTTTATAAGTTCGATCTGTCTGCTATGCATTCAGCATAAAAAAATATAGGGTAGTGGGTTCGTTTCGGAGCTATGAGTCTCGGAAGACAGTGCCCGTTTTGAATTTTGGACCGAAAAATCGAAAAATGGGTATGTTTTGAAAACGGCCAATTACACAAACATCTGCATAGGAATAGTCATTTAAAAAATATCACCCAAAGCAGCAATGGGCAGGTAACGAAGTGCACTGGTAAACGAAAATGTTGCGCATACTCAAACTTTGTGACGTCACGTCTTTTGCCAGAGTTTATTTTAAATTTGTTCCTCATGTTGAGGTATTTTATTGCTGGTAGCCTGGAAATAAATTACGATTTGATGAGATGGGTTGTAAACGCAAGAGCGATCAAAACGGCATTAAAAAAAACCCAAAAAACGACAGGTTGGTGGTGTTTTTAGGGGGGGTTCACTCCCTTGATTAACCCCACCCTTTGCACTATTACTGTCCAGTGTGCCTCAGAAAAATATGTGTCACGATAATGTAAAGGGTTGTTGTCCGATCATTTGTCTCAGATATATGAGCCAACTAAATTATGTTTTTAAAAACCACTGTTACATATGACCTCTGTTGAAAGTCAAAGGTCACCGCAACTTTGAAAGGCCACAAGTCCGATTCAAATGTAATAAAAACGCCAATCAAAAGGTGGAGGTCACTTGTTTGATACAAGTGTAATAATAAAAATTAATAATCAAGGCTTGGTTTATAATTTTGCTTAATAGTGCGTACTGTTATTTGTTACGGTTTGAAGGCTGGGACTTTTTGAGGGTGGAATTAAAGCAATTTTTCCCCTTATGGGCCCCTTATGCATCGAAGGACTTCAATTATTGTATTATCTGCTGCCAGCGTACAGTAGAAAGAGGGCTGCATACACAAGACACTTGTTCTTAATACTACTGGCTGTTATTCTAGTTCAAACACCGGTTTTAACATGTGGTATTCTGATGCAATCACGCTGTGAGCATCACGGGTTGGGAGACACTCTCTTACCTGCTACCGGAGCTTCAATGTTAGCTTTGGTGATTATTACGATGTCACTGGCAAAGAGAACGGCTTTGTACCGATTTCATTAGATGCCCACGTGTTTTTGACCTCGTGGTTGGTAGGCGTGTCGCATTGTTTTTATTTCTGACGGTGTCGTCATTTTCTGACGTCATTTGTTCTGGGCCGCGTCACCACACTTCCGCTGCCTGAAAAATGTGACGTTTGTTCTATTTACGTCATTCGAATGTTCGACGTGTTCTTCTTCTTCTTCTTCTTCTGCGTTCCCTGTTCGATGTGTTCGAATTCCCAGCCTGCCAGGAAAAAATGGCGACACAACTGGCAGTGGCTTCCCTTTGTGTATGAAGAGTAATATCCCTGTCTCCATTTGACCTGCCTTAAGTGCACCTACCTCGCAGAGAGAGAGAGAGAGAGAGAGAGAGAGAGAGAGAGAGAGAGAGAGAGAGAGAGAGAGAGAGAGAGAGAGACAGACAGACAGAGAGAAAGAGATAGACAGACTGATAGACAGACAGAGGGAGAGACAAACAGACGAACACACAGACAGACATAGACAAACACACAAACAAAGACACACAGACAGACTTCACTATTGTATGTGCAAGTAATTTTGTTAAACCACACGTTACGTTCACCACTGAACGTGAAACCATGTAAAACGTTACTATCTCAGATAACAGCACTTACGCTACCGGAAATAGAATTTATCAGTGAAATTCTACCATCAGTTTAGTAATCGATGCGATGTAAATTATCCTAAAACTGTGGTATGATCACGACAACGTTTAGCATTTAGGATCAAATGGTGCCAATGTGTACACAATGCACTAATCACAGACAACAGTTATACGCTTTACCTACATGTAACTCTCCAACTGACATTTTCTGCCACTTGAAACAAATGACTTTCGAAGGAAAATTAACTCCAATATATAAATAGTATGTGTGATTTTTAATAATTACTTGCACTTTTTAAAAATAAAGCTTTTTCTACGATAAGGTGTTTACCCCCTAAATGTATAAGTCATCCGGTAGAAAAACCGGAAGTATCGTGTACTAAGCATATGTATATGTTTAAAAAGTTAATTGTGTTAATGTAGAACATCTTGCCTATGTATATGTTTAGGTTTTGAATACGTTAGGGGAAAACCATAGCCATTATTCATTCATCTTCAACTAACACCCCTAATCTCAGGGCTCATTTTGTTAGTGGGGGTAGGGTTTCAATTAGTCAAAAATCACTTTCATTCAATATTTTCTGCCATTTCAAATACATACACGTAATTGCACAATTTCTTGAATTTTAAGATGCTTTAACTGACTATACCAAGAAAACCTGCACTTTTTGTAGAATTCGTTTTTTGTCCATGATTTATGTTTAAAAATGTCAATTTTTACGACAAAAAATGCTAACGGTTGCCTCACCAGAGGACACGTACCTACGACGTGAATCGTGTCTGCCAATTAAAATGCATATATTTTGAAATAAGGGGAATCATAACATATTTCACTGTAAAGTGTCTCACTCTAATACCTTCTGGGTTCATTGTGTATTTGGTTAAGTGAATTGCAGATAAGTTTTTTTTTTTAAATGACAGCTATACATATATTTTATTAAAACTGAAACTGGTGGAATGAAAAACAGACCTGTTTTGAAGAAGTTGTACTAAAATCATTTATGGGCTTGAACTTCACAGTTTGCGTGTTATCTTTTAAATAAAACACGTTTTCATCACTAACAATGACCTAATTTACACATACATATCGGTCGGTCATAGTCGCGTTTTTTTTTTAGAGATGTAGTGTACAAAATGTCGTTTTGTACGTTTAAATTACATGTCCATTATTTTAGTCATATATCAATCAATAAATAAATGCGCATACTTTTATTAAACGTTACTTTCACTTTAAGATCGCTTCTAACATTTAGTATAATTTCTGAAAAATGCACGCTATGTAATAAATGGATAATATTATGGACGCCATGTGGTAAAACCGGAAGTTGAATTATTTTGCGATAGCAAAATCCTTTTACAATGATCACTTTCCTTTTATATTGAGCTGATCTTTAATGTTATGGGTAAAAATCTAACAGATTGAACCAAATTATCCTTTTTCAAGCCTGTGTATGTGTAAACTCTTTTTTGCTTCGACACGGTTCGGTTTTCGGAGTTGATTCAAAATCATCCATTATGTATCTGATGTGACTGTTGTTTTTTTTCGGTAAATTAACAATTGTTGATGTAAAATAATTCTAGTTGTGAGAATAAACAATTTTCAAGATGTTTTTGATTGCGGTTTCAACCAGGCGTTCAGTTAGCTATACATATCGATTGAGAAAATGGCATTTCCTGTTTTGTCGTCCGCATGTTATACAGATGTTGTTAAAAATAAAACTGTGTATACGAATTAGGCATTTTACTTGCTGTCTGATGGCAAAAATCTTTAGCTTTCGTTTAAGGTATAATTTGCTTATATCCGTATACAGTCAAGCGGTACATGACGTGTTTTTGTAACCTACCCCCTGCGTCATGGCTGCATTTGTGCAGAATATGGGTCATGTTACAAAAACGCTTCTAATTCTTAGGTGGTTTGGTTTAGCCATTTGTCGTTTACCGAACTGTGGCTGCAAATAAAACGAACTTTCCAAAAAACATAATATCTAATGTGACCACCAAAAGTAACCTTTCCACTATAGTCAGCCAGGTGACTATACACTTTAACAACCTGCTGGCGAGGCGCATTGATACAACCTCAACTAGTCTCGGTTAGCTTAGAGGGTCATTTTACAAGTAGGAATTATATTATGAAGTACCAACGAAATACCGAGACCATAAGGTATGCGAAGTGATGACGTCGGATACGTGACGTAAGTTGATGCATAAATTCTGTCGGACTACGTCAGTCAATTCCAAAGATCGCTTTTCACGCCGTGGATCGTGTAACTCTGCATTTGCGCCACCGCAACTTTTTATCGCTTCACGCCGACGAAGAGGCAAGCTGCGAGGTAGGTCTCTCGAATGATAAATTAAATTGTTAGAATGCTAGGCACTCAGCATGTTCTCAAGTGTTGCATTTCACTAACTTATATCCTTAGCTATATTTCTGTATATATTTTTTGATGCTTTGATGGCCCTGGTGATCGTGACGATCTGTTTTTCTTCTCGTTTCCCCATGTTTTGGGCATATTTTCAGTTTCTGCGTCAAATGCAACAAAACGGAGATTACTGGTTATTCTTGGACATGTTCACTGATAACTTTAATGTTTTATGAATCTCCACGTGTAGTTTCTCTGTATATAGTTCCATATATACTTTGCAAGAAGCAGATAAAAACAGAGTGTCAACAACTCTCTGTAATTCGCCACCGCATCAATTCAATGTTAGATGTAACTCGCCACCGCATTTTTTGTTATTCGCCACCGCACTACGCAAATTGTTATTTTCAAACGCATCAACATCGTGGAGGCATTTAAACCTTTATTTTTGTCACAAAACTGACAGCAATTGATAGGAGCATTTTAACTTTAGTGCTGCAAGTTTTAAACTCAGGGGCGTGGCGTGATGTTGCCTATGCAAAGGATTTAAAGGCACCATGAGTTGACAAATCAAACTGTAGTATTTCTTCTTCTTCTTCTTCTTCTTCTTCTTCTTCTTCTTCTTCTTCTTCTTCTGTATGAAAAGTATGCTTATCTGTACTTGAGTGTATAACCCACATGTACTGGAATGTGCTTATATATATGACCCCCCCAAAAAAAATCCCTGGGACTGAGATTCAAGAGGTTTAGGGTATGATGACATCAATAGGAAATATAACAGTGCTTACCCGTAAGAGTGAAAAAATACTATATTTACAAGTGGGAAATGCATCGATGACTGCTAGTGATGATCTGAACAGATTACGCAGCAAAATAAAGACACATCAGAACATGAAGACCAACGTTTTCACCAATGAGATTTCACTTTTTGGAAGGCACGCTGATGAAAAGTTGGTCCTCATGTTCTCTTATGCATTCATTTACATTCGGAAGATTGTCTACACATACAAGAATGTACAAAAACGTTCCGCATGGTTTGAACATTACTTAGTGTAAGGCGACGAATGGCAGGATGGATAGCGTACTGCCCCTATGATCCGCTTGATTTCCTTGGCCGCGAGTTCAATCCCTTGCCGGGACAGTTCATAAAGTGAATTTGGGTTTACGCTATGCATTAAAAGCTTGTCGTCAGTGGTTTTCTTCCGGGTCCTACCAGTTTGTTTTCCTCCACCATTTTAAAACTGAAAATTAATTCCGCCCATCTGCAAAAATTAAAAAAAAAAAATCTTTCCAAATTCTGATTTCCTAATAGCAGCTTTAATCCTTCGTACCACATGGTGAGTGTGTGTTGTACGATTGTCACCATGTGAGCGTACGTGTCAAATCAATATTTTCAATTGGAAGTGACAGAATCACTGAACTCTTCAACATATTATGCAATTCATTAGACAGTTGCGGTGGCGAATAACATCCAAGACGTGAAATTGCGGTGGCGAATTACACCAAGCATCGGTGGCGTATAACATGAAGTCTAATTGTTTGTGTTTTCTTTTGCCGCGTGCGTCACCCAAAGACAAAATTGTGCAACAGCATTCATCAAGAATACAAAGGACATGTTTAGCTCACAGGATATCATCACGGGAATGCATCAACTAGTGCTGTTTCGTTGAAGTTGCGAGGGAAGGGACAAATTGTGCAATTTCAGCTACAATTCCAGCAGAAATCGGACTTCAGAACTGCCGAAACCTGACATTTCGACTAAAAAAGCACGTACCTTAGACCTTGAGTATATATACTTCTTTAAAATGTACTAATGAAGAATCTAGATGATGCCTGAAAGTCCTACAAATTTTCATTTTCTGTGAGAGACCTATCTTGCAGCGTGCTACTTCGTCCGCGTAATGCACTGAAAAAGTTGCGGTGGCGCAAATGCAGAGTTACACGATCCACGGCGTGCTTTTGTGATGAAAAGAATTTGTTTTGAGTTTGCTGTCCAGAAACCCGTCAAAAAAGAAGGGAAAATGTATGTGAAAGAAAACAAAACAGGAGGAGAGTGATACGATAGGAATACTACCAGCTATTGTGTTTTCAGCGTTTTGGACTGAAAGTAGTGTGTGAACAGAACAGATCTAGTTAACCAATTCTGTCTGTTTACCATCGCATGAAAGCAGTAAAGAGATCGTCGTCAGATTGAATTACAATAACATTAACAGGCTTCCATTTGAAACTTCTCGGTCTTCATCGTGGATTGACGCTTTTGAACCTCTACTGGCGTTTGATGTAAACTAACTAGCAGCTAGCGAGGTTATCCTTTGTAGCTAGCTATTCTTATTCTGCCCTGACTTTGCGAAATGAAGCAAGACTCTCTAAGATCGTTTACTCTGTGTTTTCCCTATTCTATCCCGTAGAAAAATGCGAAGTCTCTTCTTCTTGTCCCTATTCCAAATCTTGATCTAGTCTCTCTCCCTATTCTAATCCCTAACCTAGCGCCCTCAGTCTATGTCCTTATTCTAACCCATGCTATTCTGTCCTAAAGCCTGTCCGAATGCGTGTAGGAACTTCATTTTATTCATTTTCCACTGGCTTTTATACCAATCTGCATGGCAACGTAAACAAACACACAGAACCAGATGCAGATTGGCTGACCGAAAAAGAACATTAACCGCACTACTTTCAAAACATTACGCGGACAATACAGTCCGCCCTTTTTCCTTTATCTTTACACTTGCTGATCCCAACAAGCGCCCTTTTAATAACTGTGTGCAATATGTCAGCAACCTACAACACTATCTTCATCAAAGCAAGCTTGCCTTTCCTCTCTTTTACGAATTCTGTTTCTCCAAGTAAGATCACTGAACGACTAGCGGTTAACGTTATTGCCACAACGACGAGTACCTATGACTTTTGCCTGACTAAATTGGCAACTATCTTTCAATGGCTTGAAAACGTATTTCAAACAACTTTCATCCACATTTCTACCGTTTATCATATTAACTGACACAGTTTCCCAATATTTATAAATCTTTACTGGTAGACCGCATCGGGACCATCCAAAATGGCCGACCCAAACAGAAACCGAAAATTCGATTACCTCCCTTGCGTCGTCTATCGATCTCCTTTTACCTTGGTTTCAATACCAATTACTCTTCGTTTTAAAGCAGGGGCCAGCGATAGCATGACAGAGGGAACTCTGCACGCCATGGCAGTCCCGAACCTTCAATCATATAATTATTTTGTGTAAAGCTAACTTTTTTTAAACATGGCTCCCCCGCCACAATATATATCTTTTTTAAAGCTTTTTTGTTAACTTTTTATTCTTCAAATTTGTGACTCCCTCGTGTAATCAGAATAGTTTTAGGAATGAGCAGAGTTAGGCCGTCTGTTCTTTCTTTGAAGACGTCATATCCGGCTTTTAGGGAAAATGGCGGCAGCATTGTCATGCCCTCATTGTTTAATCAAATCGATTTAAATTTAGGTCAAGCAGTCTTCGACAAAGCCCGGACTGTAGGATTGCATTTCAGCTTGGATGCTTAATTCTTACCAGTTTACGGCATTTCAATTTTTCATGCTAAAAATCATGAAATTAGGGAATGGCCCGAAAATCTTAACATTTATGTTCATTTCTTCAGGTAATTATAATATGTTGTAGTATATCAAATTGAAGCTCTTGAAGTGTTCTTGCTAACATTAATAATGAGTTTAAAGAAAAACAAATTTTGGTGGATGAAGCCTTACCGTTTTGCTTAAGGGCAGAGGTGGCACGGAATTTTGATCCAAAATGGTCTCATGATGTGATTTGGGTTTTCAGCATATTTAAGTACTTTGAACACCCTAGAATAACTGCATGATGTTTATTTTGTCAATTTCATCCTCTTTTTTTTCCAAACCAACCCCATTTCTATAATGTCTGAAAATCATCAATACCTACAAGTGTGTGAAATTTGAAGGCTCTAGCTTCAAAAACACCACGGGCAGACAATAATGCAAGTACCGCTCCAAGGTAACCGTACGCTGCTCCCCTTTTAGAATTGTGTCGATTTGTCCTTATTTTCAGGAAAAAAATGGGACCACCTTCTTCTTGTCAGTGTTCCGAGATCACCAATAGTTGAAAGGGGTGGAGCCGTTTAGGAACATCAAAACGGCTGATCGATGTAATACCTGCGGTCAGATTGATACACCCAAGTCCCCATCGCCTGTGAAAACCTTCACAAAATCCTTACACTCTCTGTAGTGACAATTGGAGAATATGTGTTTGCACAAGTGGAGACATACCCCCGTTTGTACACCAGGAAGAGCACGGGTCAGCTTACATCGATGGGTAGCGATTCAATTATCTATGTGTCCTTTACCGCCGTGTGTGTGTGATTCGTGCATCATCTTTCTTCGACTTTTCAACTGCAGCAACGGTTGTTGCAGTAACAGCATTCAACTGTCGGTCTGGGCGGGTGTCATCTTTGAAGACGTGTCAACCCGATTTAAATTCCTTGTACCTGTTGTAGGTACTCGTTTTGGAAGGAGCGTTCTTCCCCCCAAATTCCCACTAAATGCAGTAGGTGTGAGAAACATAACAATTCTTTCAGAGATGTTTATTCATCATTGTTGATAACTCCATATTGTTGAACTCCATGACAGGCAAGTAAACATGGACGGGTAGTGTTCTTTAAAGAGCTGGTTTCTTTGCTGAGGAACCTTTGAGATACATGAAAATGTGTGTCATCGCCGATGAAAGATTGCAGTATGCATACGTCGTTGTAAATATCACGAGGCATTGCCAGGAGCTTGGAGTCTAAGGACTTCCAGAACACCCTACGTACATAGGTCCTCACTCCTGATCGCAGTGTAAGAGAAGAAGAAGCACTGTTTCAGGTGGGGCTGGCCGTCAAGCGCTCGGACCTGGCCAGCGCGCTGTCCGGGGGTCAGAAGAGGAAGCTGTCCGTGGCCATCGCCCTTGTGCACGGGTCCAAGGTGGGCATCCTCTTGTTTCTTTCCCCATCTTTCTTTGGTTTTATTATACAGTGGAACCCCCCTTTTAAGACCTCCAACAATCTGGGAAAATCAGGTCTTAAAAAGGAGGAAGTTTTTATTTGGAGGTTATATGGAGTTACTCTTCTCGCACACCCAGGGGCCACAGTTCGCGCCATTCCCGGGTAAAGCCACAAATGCCTGTGGAAATCAAAAGAATTTGTCCTTAATAAACTGAAATATAAAAAAAGAAGATTTTGTTGGGCCTTGTCACCGGAAACGGACATTATTTTGTTGGGTCTTATTGGGAGATGATTCTGAACGAGAATGAAAAGAAGAGTTTATAATCACCAATGTCTTGCAAATGTCCTCTATTTAGGTTAGTTTCGTTTGTTAATATAACTAGGTGGTGGTTCTGGACGAGCCGTCGTCCGGCATGGACCCTCAGGCCAGAAGAAGCCTGTGGCACATCCTGCAGCACCAGCGGACAGGCCGGACCATGCTGCTGACCACTCACTACATGGACGAGGCCGACGTGCTGGGGGACCGGATCGCCATCATGGCGGAAGGAGTGGTCAAGTGTTGCGGCACCTCGCTCTTCCTCAAGAAGCGGTACGGGGCGGGCTACCACCTGGTGGTGGTCAAGGCAAAGGGCTGCAATATCCCCGCGCTGACCACGGGGATCCGCAACAAGGTCCCTAGTGCCAGGCTGGAGAAAGACGCCGGGGCTGAAGTGAGCCTTTTTTGTTGGACTCCCCTGAGTAATCAGAAGAGTCTTAGGAATGAGCAGTGTTAAGTCAGACAGCCGTCCCTAGACAAAACCTTTACGTTAAAATCGAGGTCATGTTCGGTGCCTAAAAACCTAACATTGAGGAATTTTCCCATGTTTTTGAAGCTAGAGCCTTCAAATTTCACACACTTGTAGGTATTGATGATCTTCAGACATGATAGAAATGGGGTTGGTTTGGGTCAAACTTAAAGGTCACATCATGAAAATGTTTGCCGGAGAAGATCAATCACTACACAAAATATCCACTGAGCTAACAAGGAAATAAATATAGGTTACACACTCCGAGAGGTGTGTAAGCTTTTTATCCCATTACTCCGACGTTTTCATTTAAAAAAAAAAGTTTTTGACACAAACTCTGCGAGTGCCTGTTTTGTGCTCATCAAACCTTCTGCGACCACAAATTGTGTCATGATATTCATGTGCGAAATGTTAACGAGTCCCCTTTTGTCTTTTTGGTAAGCGCGCCATAAAACGTCTGCTTTTGTATTAATGACAGGGCCGGAATAGGTAAGTACTAGGATGGGGGGGGGGGGGGGGGTTCAGATGGGGGTCCAGGGGGCACAGCCCCTTGATCGGGGTCCAGGGGGCGAAGCCCCTTGGTGGGGGTCCAGGGGGCGAAGTCCCCTTGGTGGGGGTTGCAAGGGGGCTTGCCCCCTTGAAGCTGAACGTTTTTTGATGATATGATGATGATAATTAGTTTTAACGTCCTCTTAGAACCATTTGGCCTATCTTGGGACAGGTAGAGTTAAAGGTGGTCGTCTACATTTTGACTTTTTTCCAATAATCGTATGGTTAGATTTCGCTAAAAAGTTATTTCAGATGATGAATGAACCATGGGGAAAAAAGTTACAGAAAAAAACATATATGTAAAAAAAGTTTCTATTTTTTGGGAGCGTGACTCACGCTTCCAATGTTTACTTTTCTGTTTTCTGAGACCATGTGCTCTGCCTAAAAATATCGACCAATCAAATTATTCGCGGCGCATGCGCAAAGAGTCATTTATGGTCCAAAGATGTCTGCCATCTTGCGCCAGTTACGTAAAAAGCAAAATTGTGATCGATCAGGGCGGCATAGGTCTGAATGTGTACATATGGGGGACCAGAAACAACCCTGAGATGCAGCGAAGTTGGAATTAGGCGCCAAATTCAACCGGCAAGTGGCAAAAACACTATGATGCTCATTGAAAGTTACGTCGGGGGTGTGCTCAAAGTACTTTTGGCAAAATCGCAAGCAGGACAAAGCCCTGGGAGTTTTTCCTGTGGAAGAGCATGCTGAAACGGAATGTAAGTATAATTGTTGACATTACACCCAACCTTTACTTTGATCTTCCATTAACTTTACTTGTATATTTGAATTCAAACCTAGTTATTACGTTTCACAGTTCTGAAACAAAGCTTGTACGTACATGATATCATTTCACTGTAGGCTGAAAGGGCGCGTCCGAACATTTCATACTCAAAGGCGGTTTGAAATCTTAAACCGGGCTTACTTTTAGATTTGGTTTTTACATTATGTATTCCTCCACACTTTTTCCCTTTCTCAGCTAGTGTCGTGTCGTGGTGTGTGTCGTGGGAAAGGGAGGGGGGAGTTGCATTTTCAGTGGCCGATTCTACTTCGGACAGATCATAGATCTATACAGACGGTATCGCTAACTCGTCATGTATGGACAGATCAAGCTCATCCAGATGAATAGAACTAAAATGTCACATTTTTTTTAGAATCTTATAGATCTGTTCTTAGTTTTTACGGTATGGCTTCAGCTACATTTAATCTGCGTGTGCCTTACACGAACGACTGTTGAAAAAAAATTTCTCTTCAGAGATTCATGGTACTATTCAGTTTTAACCACCACGTTTTTACATTGTGTGATTAAATGATAAGGTGACGTGCATCTTCACGCAGTCGCGCGCGCGCGTGTGTGTGTGTGTGTAGGGGGGGGGGGGGGATATGTCTGTCTGTGCCCTCTGACTTCAACATAAATTGTGTGTATTCAACAGTAACGTTGCACATTGCAGATCTGTGCGCCAGGAATGTGGACAAGGAAGCCGCAGTTTGAGCAAGCAACGGTAAGCTATTTTATTCGAAAGCTGTTTTATTCGATTACAGCGAGTCCGTTTGTAAGCAAGCTTTTATGATGTTCCTGTACACAACCTTCATCGATGCTACAGGGATACTGTTTCAAGTTTTTAACATTGAAACTGTGTGTGTGTGTGTGTGTGTATACGTGTACGTGTGTGTGTGGGTGGGAGAGAGAGAGAAAGACAGAGAGAGAGAGAGAGAAAGAGAGACTGTCTGTGTGTGTGTGTGTGTGTGTGTGTGTGTGTGTGTGTGTGTGTGTGTGTGTGTGTGTTCGCTCTGAAAAAACGAGAACACGCAAAAATAAACATCGTATTTGGTCAAGGTATCAGAAATATTTAGTATAATAGCTAATAGTGAAGGGTAAAATTTTTTTTTCTCATAGCCTTTATTCATCAAGCTGACAGTGACAACATAATAAGGGAACACAGACAAATTAAATAACATATCCACAATTACTATAACAACAAATGCAAGCGGACCAATAGTTGCAACAAACTTCAGGCTAAATAACATCAAAAAGAAAGGACCAGGGGAAAAAGAGAGATCACACGTATCTAAGAAAACAGCGGTAACCATTTGTATGTCCGAATGTATCATTAAAACCACGATATCCACATCTTGCCTGTTCTTAGTGTCATGCAATCATGAGTAGCAAGTGGTGTAAAAATTGAGAGACACAGAAAGGCACAGTCGTTCCCATGAAAGCTTTTGGCTCACCATCTCAGATTTAGACAAGATTGTACATGAACAAAGACTTAGATTCGACAACCTGGCTGCTTCATGCGCAAAGTGATAATTTATTTTGATGTGTTATCATCACAGATTCCTGCTTGAGTTCGTTCACAAATCAGTCAATAAAAAACAATCACAAACTGCACCCAGGCTGATTAGTTGATGTGTTTAGCGATGGTCTTTTCAGGCCTGGTCTGTTCTGAGACTGTAAACCGAATAGTTTACTCGGGAAGGACTGAACCTTTCACATCAATATTCAACAAAAATCAACAAAACGTCTGAATAACACATACGAGAAGGGGGGGAAAATTAATTTGTGTGCTTTTGTTATCAGGGGAGGGAACCATCTAATCCGAGCAAAATTACCTCCCTTGATTTGTCTTACGTGATACATGTGCAAAGTGAATAAAAAGTGCATCAGTCACAAACAAATACAACTATTTAGCAGGATCAATTAGTACACTTGATGCATATATGAATGTTGATCTATTCAGAATAATAAATAATGTCCCGGCTGATACTCCCTGCTAAATCATTAGCAGATTATCATCGATATTTGTGTTCCCTATGCACAGCGTTTGTTTTTCGGTTGTTGTTTTGGTTCATGTAACGTTTCAGGCGTATTCTCAAGACATTTAGAGAACTGTTATGGAAGCCTGAAGATCAAAGACAAAAATGTATTTACCGTAAAATGCAAAAAAAAAGAAAACAGGTTTTCCAATAGCTCCTGCCATTCTGATTGTGGACTTTAGCATGCATAGCCGTGTCAGAAGACAACAAATATACATGCAGCCCGATTACTTGAAATGTGGCATCGGTATCAAGTGTGTGTGTGTGTGTGTGTGTGTGTGTGTGTGTGTGTGTGTGTGTGTGTGTGTGTGTGTGTGTGTGTGTGTGTGTGTTTTGATGCAGCTGCAGAAGTAAAGAAGCTAATGTCTTACAATATTTTCAGAAATGATCGCTCTATGTTTTACTACAGAACTGAAGGAGCAATGGTTGAGAGTGAGGGGGTAGGTATGCAATATACAAGTGGGTAGATTTGTGAACCATCTGTGTGCCCGCTAGGTGGAAGGCGTCCATGGCATCCATGTAAGAATACATCGCTGCTCTGCCGATTCAGGATGAAGTCATAAGTGTCCAAGCCATTGTCCTGCAAGAAAAAACACGTCATTTTTAGTCCATATATGCATTTCCGTGACTAAGCTTTGGTTTAATCATCGGCCTGATAATGATGACCTAGAAGCAATAGATTTGTTATCAAAAACAATTGGAAAAAAAAGTAAATTAATTCTTTCCTTCTCCTTGTATTTATCAATGTGTTTATTCTTTTCTTCTTCTTTTTTCTTGGGTGGGAAGGGGGGTGGTGGTGGTGGAGGTGGGAACGGGGGGTGGTGGAGGTTGGGAGGGGGGGGTGTGTGTGTTGTAATTAGTTGTTTTCAAACACTTCGGACAGATACTGATGCGCCGGAGACATAGCAGAATTTTTCGGGGATGCATAATCTTGCGATCAGATGTGCAAGATGGTGATTGTTCTACACTACTCGTCATAAAAAACTTTACAGATGCGTTCGAGGGCAGATCTTTATGATGAGGCCGTTTATCGTAAAACCAATTATATGACTGGAAAGGCCTTTTATGCCCCTAACTTATTCAGAAAACAGATTGAGTTTACATGACGTAGTGTCGATACAGTGAAGCCTACAACACAAACACACCCCAAAATCAAATTCGCAAAATCAAGGTTCCCGCGTTAAAATTGACAACGAATCAGAACTGCTAAAACAGTTCTTAGACAAAACAATCAAATTTGCATCCAAATCAGTAAGTTTTGTTCACATATCTTGTCTAACATGGACGCTAGCCCATTTCGCCCCCATCCCATTTTCGCGACATTTTACAGGCCAAGTGTCATTTTACCACCATATCATGTACCATTAGCTCCACATCCCCTTTTGGCGCAATCCCGTTTCGCCGTTATCCCATTTTGCCCCCATCCCATTTTCGCGACATTTCACAGGCCAAGTGTCATTTTACCACCGTGTCATACCACTAGCGCCACATTCCATTTTGTCGCCATGCCGTCATCTCATTTCGCCGCCATCCCTATTTCGTGACATTTTGGATTGTGGCGAAAATGGGATTTGGCGTAAACGGAATGTCTTCCTTTTTTTATAAGGGGCTTATTGTCCGTCAGGTCTTAATTGCCTATATTGGACATGAATTGGTTTATACGATTCGAGTTTTTACGCCCTCACGGCTTTTGATGTATGCGTGTTTAGGTGGTATCAGCCATCTGCACTTATGGTAGAATGACCAAGATCTTTAACGTGCCATTGTGGTGACACGGGGGTGGGAGATGGATACCGTCTCTGGGTCTGCACATAAAGTTGACCCGTGTCCGTCCCGGCCCGGATTCGAACCAGCGACCTTTCGATCACAAGTCTAGTGCTCTACCACCTGAGCTACCCGGGCCCCATGTCTTCCCAGTTGAATAACGCAGTATAGTAGTATAGTGAGGCTTGGCAAGAAGAATAAATAAACAAGTCGCGTAAGGCGAAAATACAATATTTAGTCAAGTAGCTGTCGAACTCACTGAATGAAAGTGAACGCAATGCCATTTTTCAGCAAGACCGTATACTCGTAGCATCGTCAGTCCACCGCTCATGGCAAAGGCAGTGAAATTGACAAGAAGAGCGGGGTAGTAGTTGCGCTAAGAAGGATAGCACGCTTTTCTGTACCTCTCTTTGTTTTAACTTTCTGGGCGTGTTTTTAATCCAAACATATCATATCTATATGTTTTTGGAATCAGGAACCGACAAGGAATAAGATGAAAGTGTTTTTAAATTGATTTGGACAATTTAATTTTGATAATAATTTTTATATATTTAATTTTCAGAGCTTGTTTTTAATCCGAATATAACATATTTATATGTTTTTGGAATCAGCAAATGATGGAGAATAAGATAAACGTAAATTTGGATCGTTTTATAAATTTTTATATTTTTTTACAATTTTCAGATTTTTAATGACCAAAGTCATTAATTAATTTTTAAGCCATCAAGCTGAAATGCAATACCGAACCCCGGGCTTCGTCGAAGATTACTTGACCAAAATTTCAACCAATTTGGTTGAAAAATGAGGGCGTGACAGTGCCGCCTCAACTTTCACGAAAAGCCGGATATGACGTCATCAAAGACATTTATCAAAAAAATGAAAAAAACGTATGGGGATTTCATACCCAGGAACTCTCATGTCAAATTTCATAAAGATCGGTCCAGTAGTTTAGTCTGAATCGCTCTACACACACACACACACACACACAGACAGACAGACAGACAGACGCACATACACCACGACCCTCGTTTCGATTCCCCCTCGATGTTAAAATATTTAGTCAAAACTTGACTAAATATAAAAATGGGATGGCGGCCAAATGGGATGGTGTCAAAATGGGATGTCGCGCTATTGTTATGACACGGTAGTAAAATGACGCTTGGCTTGTGAAATGTCGCGACAATGGGATGGGGGCGAAATGGAATGCGGTGAAACGGTATGGCGGCCAAATGGGATATGGTGTCAAAATGGGATGTCGCGCTATTGTTATGACATGTTTGTAAAACGACGCTTGGCTTGTGAAATGTCGCAAAAATGGGATGGGGCAAAAAATGGGACGGTGGCAAAATGGGATTGCACCAACATGGGATGTGGAACTAAAACCACCCCCACCACTCAGCGTAGAGGCTCTAAGCAAGAAAAATCAATAAAAATAAAAGGCATGCATTACTTTGTGGAATGCGATATTTTTACATTTTTACAAATCGCGGTTTTAGGTTTGACGTGATTTGTAAAATGTTTTTACATTTTTACAAACCACGGGTTAACAGTAACTCGCTAACGCGTTGCCTTCAAACTTTCGGAGAGTTGATCTAACACATGTTGTAAAGTACTTTCGGAATTTCAAGTAATTTGAGACATTAGGTCTGCTGTTATTTGTCATGTCAGAAACAGTTCTTAAATTGACGATAGGTTTTTGCTGAATCATTGAACAAATTTTATTTGTTGAAATCTTCAAGAACAATGACAGATGCGCCACATACTCAAATTTCATGTACATATTTTATCAGACATGGGTGGTATGAGGATTTCAACGCGAAAGTAGTTTTTTTAAGAAGTTGACTCATTCAGAGCGCTGAGCGCAAATGTCGGCCTACGCATAGCAAAGCTCAATGCCAACACGCTTAACTGATCAATGGCTCTTGAAAAAGAATTTTCCAAAAATGTGTGTGTGCGTTTAAACAAGTGCACTTTGAACAGCCATTGGTGAAACTGTATTAAATTTAAGGGTAAATTGAAGCTTTCATTTTTCTAAATGCATGCTAATTCTAAAAAAAATTCTGTTCAATCGGACAGGGTACATCTTTATTTTTAAAACTCTTTCTGGGATGTCGCATAACAGCAGAACTAATACAGTACCTCACATGACTTGAGATTTCGTGTGTACTTTACGACATGTGTTAACACAAATCTCCGAAAGTTTGAAGGCAATGCGTTTGCGAGTTACTCAAATGTACCATTCTTTGTCTTATTACCCGCTAAAATGGCTTCAAAACTGCCTTTTATGCCTGCTGAGAGTATTGACACCTACACCGCTCAGCATGCCATAGCGTCCATGTTAGACAAGATATGTGAACAACACATACTGATTTGGATGCAGATTTGATTGTGTGAGCAAGAGTGACCCTGTTTTTTTATTTTTTTATTATCTCAAATTGAAGAACAACTCATTTTTTGCCCACACAAATTGATTTGTTTCAGCTGTTGTGCCTAGCAGTGTTGTTTTGCCAATTTGAAGAAGACTGGGTGACAGGTGACCCCCCAAAAATGCAACCCTCAAAAATGCTAATAACTTCTACATCTGTTGACCGAATCACTTTATATTTGGGTGACATAAACTTCAGCTACCGTGACACTTTCACAAAGGGGCAATTTTGTAGATCAAATGGTCAGACTTTTGTGCTATTTCAAAAAAAAAAGTTGCCAAGATGTGGAAGGGTCATGCATAGGCTTAAGTTTATGTCCCCCAAATATAAAGTGATTTGGTCAACAGATGTAGAAGTTATTAACATTTTTGAGGGTTGCATTTTTTAAGGTCAACCTGTATTTGCCAAAAAATCAGCCTGACTGGGCCATTTCTACTTTAGTATTACGAAGTGAATTTCCAGGATGTTGTTATAACATTTAAAGATTGATAACTGAAACAGGACACATTTCTAAAGATTTCATATAACGATTATCCGCCCTATCCTGACACGCCCACCACTTTTCAGGTTGTTGTTTTTTCATCATAATTTTAATGCATAATTACAGCACATCATAGTCGAGTCATGCACAACTTATGGCGATTAACAGCAGTGTGCTAACAGTTTTGAAACTGTTTCAGATTTTTAAGTACTATTTTTGTAATTACAGGTCTTTGACGGGTGGTTATCAACCTCCCTTCACCTATCTTGGTAGTGGTGACAAACACACCTGGAAGGACATGTGGCTGCACTTGAAGTAGGCTCCTCTGGGAAGGATCCTCTGCAGGCCATGCCCAAAACCGGGGATGGGAGCCGCTCAGCAATGGATAGGACCAGCTAGCTCCCCCGCGGTCATCTCGTTAATCATGTTCTGACCAACACAGTTAAAAGTCCTATTGTCATGAAATAATGTGATGCATTCAAATTTTTATCCATTTTATCTGTTTTAGTAGATGTAGTATTATGAAACCAGCGGCATATAGATATAATTATAAGCCATGCGCACTTGACCAGCATTCATGAAACTTTGTGGAATTATCATCCCATATCTCAGGCCAATGTACACCAAATTTGAAGTAAGTTGCATAAGTAATTCATGAGTTATCAGCATTTTAATGGGTGGCATGTTTTTTTTTTTTTTTTTTTTTTTTTTTTTGGGGGGGGTACTTTGTACATGTTTGTGTGTGTGTGCTTTATGCATTCAGATGTATACATATATATGTAAGAGTGTATGCATTAAATAAGTTGGTATATAATTAAAATTCTGTTGTTAATAAATTGTGTCTCGACTGATTGATGGGATTGTCGATTTTGTAAGTATCCTTTTAAACAGCAAACGGAAGTATAGTATGTCACCACCGCCCCCCCCCCTCTCTCTCTCTCTCTCTCTCTCTCTCTCTCTCTCTCTCTCTCTCTCTCTCTCTCTCTCTCTCTCTCTCTCTCTCTCTCTCTCTCTCTCATATGCACACACACGCATTTACAATATACAGCCCATACTTGAATAACTGAAATTAACATAAGCACTCAAGCAATAACAGAGAGAAGAAATCTTCAAACCATTACATTTGTAACTACACAAACTCACTGTAAGACTAAGATACTGGATCTTTCTTCCCGATAACTCTTGGCGGCAGCTTCTTGAGTTGCTGTCCGCATGCGGACTCTGTGTCCTTGATTCCCGATTGCGCTGACAAACAATGTAACACTGCCGCACCTGCTGGCCCTGCCCTGCCTCTTCTGACCGGTGGAGACGATGTTTAGCTCAGAGTTGAGACATGAGATAAGCGTACTTTGTTCGACCTGAGTATCGAAATGGACAGCTTTTGCAGAAAAAAAAGAAACAACAAAACAAAACTGTTAAGGCGAAGTGCGCCACTGAAATTTAGAGTGATGGGACTTAAACAGCCATTTTGAGTTGTTAGCAGTTTTGCACCTTTCAATCTGTCTACTTTCATGACATGCATATGATTACACTATACAAATTCATCAAAGTCTCTAAAAACATATTTCATTGCACCAACCCGGCGAATTTTTCTGTCTTTTCATTCACTCTTCCGATAAAAATTCCGATTTTCAACCCTTGACAACAGACATTTCTGCTCGCCCAACGCGGGAACGTCGTATACCGTTTGAACAGCAGTTCTCTCCCCTGTGTCATTCGGCGGTTATTTTCGGTTAAATATGGATTCTCCCGGGGAAACCCCCCTATTTTTCAAACAAGCAAACCACAGACACTTTCCATATACGGGGGTATGACGTAAATACCTGGCCACGATTGGTCAGATAGGCTCGCGTGGCTTTTCGCGTTTTAAAAGTCGTCTGCTCACCGCGTTTAGTTTTCGACTGAGTTTGCTTAGAAAAATGGCACGTGTGAAAAGATCAACGCTCCGAAAAACACATCATAAAGGCAAGTGTACGAGAAGACAACAACTGAAGAGTTGCAGAGACAAGAGAACAACTAAAACACAATCGGTGACCAAGCGCACAAAATCTGGATCGACCGCTGTGGCATGCAGATCAAATTCTGCGTCAGGACTGAGAGTGTGTTCTTGGCGGTTTGACGCGAAAACAATTCAAGACGAACACATAGGCCTACACAGCAGCCACTGGTCAAAAGCGACAGGTCCAGAGGCTCCCCAAACAAGGAGATGTCTTGTTGATTTGGAAACCTTTGATGGTATTGACTTGTAAACGAACTTTGTTGTCCGCAATGTAAACAGCCAACGCTGTCACCATGCCCAGACTCAAAACAGAGACACGGCCTTGCAGTGTACGCGCATGTGAGGAAGTTGTTCCAGGTACCGCTGGATACCTTGCTTCCAAAGAAAGCGGTCAAACGGATTATGGTCTCATCAGGCAAGCCGTTTATTCGTCCAGACTCCTTGATATGTGGGCTAGGTGCTCAACAATTTAACAAATTTTGTGAAAGTTTAGATTTGGTAGGCATGGATCACAAAACCTTCCAGAAGAAAGCTGATAAACTCTATCAACGACTTGATGTAGATCTACTGGAGGAGAAAGTATTCAGTGAGGCTGTCCGTCAGGTCAGACAGATACACGCAACGCACAATGGAATGACACTGTCTGATGATGATGTTCTTGATATCAGTGTAAGCTACGACGGATCATGGCTGACCAGGGGGCACTCGTCCCACATTGGAATAGGGTGTGCTGTAGTCTAGACATGCTGACTGGAATTTGCTTTGACGCTCATGTTATGTTCAACTACTGTCATACGTTTGCCAGACAACTGGAAACAAACTTCTCCAGGAGAAACCCCTGGAGTATGCTGCCTGGCTGGTAAAACAACTGGACATCTGTGACAAGAATTTTGCAGGTGAGTGCGTAGATCTAAACAGTATGTGTGTATGGTGCGTTTGTGAAGACGTTTGTTGAAATGGGATGATAGTGTGTTGTGTTTGAATTTTACATAGATCTGTAAGTGTTTGTGAAAATGTGTCAGTGTTTTGTGTGCGCTGTCTATGTGAAGTGTGTGTGTGTGTGTGTGTCTGTGCGTGTTTGTGTATTTGTGTGTGTGTCTGTGTGTGTTTGTGTATTTGTGTGTGTTTGGGTACTAATCCATGCATAGTAATACATGTACTGAACAAAAACAATGATAGCGTCTATGTTGGTAGATCTGTGGCTGATTGCCTTGTGTGTGTGTGTGTGTGTTTGTGTGTGTGTGTGGGTGTGCATGCATGTGTGCATGCATGTGTGTGTGTGTGTGTGTTTGGGTACTAATCCATGCATAGTAATACATGTACTGAACAAAAGCAATAATAGCGTCTATATTGGTAGATATGTGGCTGATTGCCTTTTGTGTGTGTGTGTGTTTGTGTGTGTTTGTGTGTTTGCTATTCAGTGGCTGACTTTGACTGAAACGGTGGTTTTATTTTTAGGTTCCAGTGGCATCATGGAAGTCGAGGCGGCTCGGGTTCTGTGGGGCAGGTCAGTGTCGCAGCACAATCTGCGATACACAGTTATCCTGTCAGACGGTGACACAAAAACCTTCCAGGAACTTTCCAAAATAAAGCCTTATGGAGATCAAGTAACCATCGAAAAAGAAGAGTACATCAATCACGTTTCCAAGCGTCTTGTAATAGCGCTTCGCAACCTTGTGACAGACTGCCGCAAAAAAGGAATCACTTTGGGAGGGCGAGGGTATGATCAGCTGACTCTGAATACAATCAGGAGGTTGACGATATATTATAATCGGGCAATTAGGGGGGGGGGGGGGGGGTAAGACAGTTGCAGACATGAAACGGGCAGTGATGGCATCTCTGCGTCACGGCTTCTCAACAGATGACAAGCCACAGCATGACTTGTGCCCCCATGGTGCCGCGTCATGGTCCTTCTACCAGCCCCCAGGACCACACGCAAAACTCGTCCATACACCTCTCAACTTCAAGAAGCTGAATCCTCCTCTAGAACCAGTTTACCAGAGACTGACGAAAGATCAACTGCTTCAGAGATGTGTGTCAGGAAAAACCCAAAACTCTAATGAGTGTCTCCACAGCAGCGTTTGGGTTCGCTGCCCCAAGGACAAATTTGCATGCAAAAATCGCGTACGGTTTGCAGTCGTCACAGGGGCTAGGGAATTCAATTTTGAACCAGCGGCTGCTCTCAACACTGCACAGTTCTACGGCTTTACAACAGGCTGTAACATGAAAAGACTAAACAAGGCTAGGAGTGTAAAAGGGTTCTTGGCAGCCTCAGGTTCAAGAAAGATCAGCTAAACAAGAGACGCGACACTGTGGCGTGCTTACAGCTAAACTCAAAAGACAGGATGAGCTCATCAGACTAGAAGGGGGTGCAGCATATGCTGCTGGGCAGTTTTAGGTAAGCCTGTAGTTACCAGGTGTCTGTGAAAAATACCTGAACTATGTTAACATTGATTTGGGGTGAATGAAAGAGCTTTGAAATGTTCTCGGCCTTGTTTCTCTGTTCAGCGTTTTTGCATGACCTGCTTTCTAGGAAACTGTTTTTCTTCAATCCAGCTGTTCAGAATGCAATGAAACTTAAGGGACATGCTTATCAGAGGACAACCTGTGGAATGACAACAGGAATTTTCTTGAAATTAATAAATAACTGTTCAGGCGGGTCATATTTACTAAAAATTGTGCTGAAAAACATGATAATTCATCTAAAAAAAATATTTTATCAGAACTATTCATCCTAGAAAAAATCCCTGTTGTCATTCCACAACTATGGACTCCTACATCCTACATACAAAAAATCACATTCCTATGATTTAAGGGGAAGCTAAAAAACGTGTTCCTAGCAACCCATTTTGGCAGTTGGAGATTGCCGTTTCCATGGTAACGGACAGTGACGGTACTGAAAACGTTATCCGTTTTGAAATCGTATATGCCTTACCACTTCATAAGCATATAACATTAGCCTATGGTAGAAGTAAATACAAATTTAGATTTTAGTGGCTCCCTTTGCCTTAAAAGACATGGACAAACGGTTATACTTGACGGACATGAATCATAACTGAATAAAATACGTGGCTTATATACCGAGAGGCATAAATTCCGCAAACGGAACTTTAAAAAATCACAAAAAATCAACTCAGGGGTGAATGTTTTCAATGTTTGAATATTTTATTTATTGGCCATTTTAGTGTTTATAAACCTTCGCTTAATTGATTTTGAATAGAACATCATGAAATGACAATTTTTCAAAAAAAGTGACTGAGTCCAAGCGCAATGATTTCGGAAAACGTTCAGTGTTCATCACGTTCAATGCTTTGGCCAGCTTTAAGCATCCCAATCGCTTGCTGTCTCTCTCCTTCATCAAGTCGTGGCATGATTGCGATTATATCTGGATACAGCCAAACAGCCAGTTGCATTTTATAGGGCCATACACTATCTTTTTTACGTTATTGTCTCCCGTTCAGCCCATTGTCTTTATTAGCACAGTGAGCTGTGGCTGGATCAGCAATACTGCAAAGCGCACGCTGACAGCGTGAAACATTTGCTCCAACACTCAAGATGTCAACTACAAATTACAGGTTCAATCTGATTTTCGTTTGAGAGCAAAATCGTTCAATGCACTATTTGCAGAATTTATGCCTTTCAGTATACCTACCATGCAATACAGTACAGTGTTAGTTTATTTATGCCATAAGGGGCAAATGTATAATGAGTTACACGTTTGGCATTTTTAAGAACTATAAATGCATACATGAATCGTCTAAAACATGATCAGGTATAAGAAAACATGATCAGGTATAAGAAAACAAACACGTACAGATACTCCGATTCACTCAATCACTCGTACTACCACGTGAATGTCACACACACACACACACACACACACACTGACACACGCGCGCACGCGCGTACGCACGCATCTACGTACACACACATGCACACACACACACGCACAAACACACACATCTACAGACATACGCACGCACATTTTACACATACACACAAACACGCACATTTTACACACATATAGACCTAAGAGATACAAAAATAAAAACCAGCTGCATTCTAAGATTCGACCGGAGAATCTAGATCTCTGATTCAACTGATTCAGTTAGATCTGTAGTTGTTAGTCAGTCTTGCAGGAAAATCAATGGCGATTCTGACATCGATGTTGCGGGTAGTAGTCTACCGGCGTAAACTCATTATAAATGAAAGCACACAAATCAAGGACTCTTGTTGGAAAACACCTTTTTTTTTTATTCCGATCCTTATTTTGTAGTCGAAATGTTTTGTGTGTGCAGAAATACAAATTTAGATCGATTGCAAGCGTTTTAGATTTCATTGTCAGTGTACGTGTGTCACTGTGTCGGAACTGTGCCTCTCGAAACATTCAGTTAGCGTTAGACCTATGCTTTTGCTTTATTTTTATGATGACTCCTTAATTCCTGAACCGAATCATTAAGCAGAGCCTCTTTGTAAACCGCCATAAAACAAAGTACCGTGATGTGCAATGCTGAAAGCGTAAATCTGACTTTTGAGAGGTTCCCTGAAATGCGTCAACTCGGCTAAGATTTAAAATCTACGAATGACGAACACAGTACGTGAACAGAGCAAACACATTGCTTGAAACTGTTTTGTTGCATAATGAAGCCTTGTTTGCAGCCACTTAAAAGTCTTATACGACAAGAATGTATTGCATAATTGATAAAAAGAACTTACCAGAGAACTTTCGTCAACCCAGCGGCTGCTCACCGCTAGGAATTCTGGGTGGTTGAGCACTTTGAAAACTTCCGGTTTACATTATGTTCCAAATAAGGATATCCTACTACGATTTTGTTCCAAATAAGGATATCCTACTACGATGGAATACATCAATGAATTTTCAAACGGCTACACTTGCTCCGTCCTTTCTAATCGGAGGGGGGTGTTTTTTTGAAAGTGTTAGTGAATGGATTAAACATTTTAGCGGTCAAATCTCAATTTCTGTCAGAAAATGTAGACGAGGACCTTTAATATGCTTTATGTGGGGACAAGACACTGGACAAACATGCAAACAGAGAACACATAATTATGATCGTGTTATATATCTGGAAGTCTGTTGTTTCGATATTTAAAAATGGGGATGGAAGTAATGATTGTGTACGCGGAATGTGGTTGGACTCACTGGAGCGGTTTTGGAGGCTTATTTGCTTTTTATGTATGTAGAATATGTTTATATGTGTGGCAGAATAAGTTATATATAAAAAAAATATCAAAAAAATCAAAAAAATCTTAATTTAGCCAAAGGAAAATACTGAAGCAACTTGCTAAAATAATATATCATTCTTTCTTTCTTTATTTGGTGTTTAACGTCGTTTTCAACCATTCAAGGTTATATCGCGACGGAAATAATATATCAGAATGGGGAACTTAAGTTCAGGTAGGAGGGCAGTATGTGCTTGAGCCTTGTTTGATCAATTGAGTAGAGCTATGCTTTGTGTTTTAGACGCTTTAGTTGGTGGGCGTGGGAGGGGAGGGGGGGAGGGGTCACGTTTTTGGATGTTTCTGGAGGGAAAGGAAGCCTCTCCTTGAAGCCCGTCCTTAATTGAGCCCGTAGTAGACTACACGAAGCTTCGCGAAGTCTTTATACCAAAATCCCGCAGCTACGGCGTGATACTTTGACCCCAACATCGCTTCTCAAGTTTTGACATACGAAGCTTCGCCGCAGCTCGCAACGAAGTTGGTTTTTTTGTAAGAAGAGTGCTTTTCGATTCAAGATGGACGACGAAATCAGACTCAATACCATAGTGAAGAATGCATTTATCGACTTTGGTTGACCCAAAGTACAAGAACTAACCTCCTACCTGTATTATTTCTTACTGCGATGCATTGACATGTCGATTGAAACTCGAAATCCCAGCGCTCACGCCAACTGGTCCCGGCCGTGCTCAGTCAACGAAATAGAACACATACAATTAACTTACGTCATCATCAAGTACGTAAAGTACAATTTGTGACGTAAAGTACTCAGAAAGAAGCACACCAAGCGCTGGTCGAGACTACGCGCATTTGAGACGCCAAGACATGAAACGATAACTCTCTTTTCCGCCATAGTGCCTTCCCTTGGACTGCGACGAAGTCTAGTTCCGGTAGCTTCGCGAAGTGAGCTACGCGTAGTCGACTTCGTCCAATTAAGGACAGGCTTAAACGAAAAAGGTAAATTCGACAGCATGATTTTTTTGGAGGGGGTGTGAGGTGCGATTTCTCCTCGGATTTCATGATGATCCAGATGCGTTGCGCAACCCCTGTAACCCCCCCCCCCCCCCCCCCCCCCCCCCCCCCCCCCCCCCTAGTCCGGCCCCGCGTAACACCTTAATTCGACGAAGTCGACTACGCGTAGCTCACTTCGCGAAGCTACCGGAACTATCTGACTTCGTCGCAGGCCAAGGGAAGGCACTATGGCGGAAAAGAGAGTTATCTGTTCATGTCTTGGTGTCTCAAATCTTATTAGCCAGAAAGCGCATACGCGTAGTCTCGACCAGCGCGTGGTGTGCTTCTTTCTGAGTACCTTACGTCACAAATTGTACTTTACTTACTTGATGATGATGTAAGTTAATTGTAACACATAGTTATGTGTTCTAATTCGTTTACTGAGCACGGCCGGGACCAGTTGGCGTGAGCGCTGGGATTTCGAGTTTCATTCAACATGTCAATGCATCGCAGTATGAAATAATACAGGTAGGAAATTAGTTCTTGTACTTTGGGTCAACCAAAGTCGATAAATTCATTCTTCACTACGGTATTGAGTCTGATTTCGTCGTCCATCTTGAATCGAAAAGCACTCTTCTTACAAAAAAACCAACTTCGTTGCGAGCTGCGGCGAAGCTTCGTATGTCAAAACTTGAGAAGCGATGTTGGGGTCAAAGTATCACGCCGTAGCTGCGGGATTTTGGTATAAAGACTTCGCGAAGCTTCGTGTAGTCGACTACGGGCTCAATTAAGGACGGGCTTCAAGGAGAGGCTTCCTTTCCCTCCAGAAACATCCAAAAACGTGACCCCTCCCCCCCCTCCCCTCCCACGCCCAACAACTAAAGCGTCTAAAACACAAAGCATAGGAGAGAATGAGAGAGAGGAGACAAAGCAGGGGGGGGGGGGGGGGGGGGGGGGGGGGGGGAGGGGGGGATGGAGGGAGAGTGAGAAATAAAGGGAGGGAGGGAGATAGAGAGATGGAAAGAGGGGTGGAGAGAGGGAGAAAGAGAGGGAGGGTGAGAGGGAGGGGGGGCAGAGAGCTATGGAGGGAGAGATAAATGGGGAGCAAGAGAGAGAAATAGGAATGGACCGAGGGAGAGAAAGGGAGGGGGGAGGATGGATTGAGGGATTGAGTGAGAGAGAAGGGGGAAGGGAGGGAGAGAGAGGAGGGAGGGAGAGGGGAAGGAAGAGAGAGAAAGAGAGGGAGGGTGAGACTTAGTGGGATTGAGGGAGAGGGAGAGAGGGAGACAAGGATCGTCAGGAGAATCATATAGAGAAGAATTGTTTTTGAAATAAAACGTCATAAGGAGATGTCATTATGTCTCGCCTTATCGAATGACGTCATTTGTGTGTTCTAAACTTTAAATGACGTCATTTGTGAGTTCTAAACTTAAAATGACGTCTTTTCTGTATGAGTTTTCTGACAGAATTTTGCAACTACCATTATACGAAAATTGGGAAACCCTTGGACTTACTTGGTTTTGTCAAAACATTCATGCACACTTAAAAAGTTGTTTTTGGTTGTGGACTTACCTGTTCATATCTGCTTATCTAAACACTCTAAAAAGTAGAAATTAACACAACAGATGCCCATTGATTTCTTCTTTTTGATGAACAAAAAATATCATTTTTGAAAAAAATGGACTTACTCGGTTTTGTCAGCAAACGGCAGTTTTGCGAACTGGGCGTCTTTCTCTGAAGTTGAAAGTGTGTAAGCAGTTTGTAACACTTTGATTACTGAAAGCAGTGTGTGGCGGCAGCTCTTGGTCGATGCCTGCTGACTTTTCAGTAACCTTTTTTCGCTGCATGAACTTCATTTGGATGAGGCGATCCTTCATTGTTGTGGTGACTGTAGGCCAACCATAACATTGTCGTGGTGACTGTAGGCCAACCATACCATTGTTGTGGTGACTGTAGGCCAACCATACCATTGTTGTGGTGACTGTAGGCCAACCATACCATTGTTGTGGTGACTGTAGGCCAACCATAACATTGTCGTAACTGTACTGTGCCAATTGCTTGAAGCCATTGCTTCAGTCCGATGATGTTGAAGTGTGACACTGCAACACACGGAACCACTTGCCTGGCAGAAACAACATCTATAAATGTTCGCTTGAGTTCGTTTCCCTGTTGTTTTCCATGTTATCATTATCATTGGTCCAACCCTGCTCTGGTGACCAGCTCTTGATAACGACCAGCTCTTGATAACGACCAGCTCTTGATAACGACTACCTCTTGATAACGATCACCCCTTGATAACGACCACCTCGTGATAACGAATACCTCTTGATAACGACTACCTCTTGATAACGAATACCTCTTGATAACGACCACCTCTTGATAACGACCACCTCTTGATAACGACCACCTCTTGATAACGACGATCTGCCCAAAAATGTGACCTCCACCACGGAATGAGTCGCTTCACTAGTCACCAATGTGTGATTTTTGTATTTCTCTATTTTCTAAAAGATTGTTTATGCTCTACCCAGGTTTTTTTTTTTTTTTTTTTTTTTCTTTTTTTCTTTTCTTTTTGACCTCAGTTGCATGCAGGATGCTTCAACCCATATTTTTTGCCCGAGTTTTGTAATTTTTTTTTTCTTTTTTTTTTCTTTAAGGCGGGGAGCATCCTTCTTCCTTGGTCTCTTTCTGTATAACATAATCAACTTTATATTATACAAAACATAAATTTCTGTCTAATGTTTAACTCTAATTCCAATAAAATACGTAAGTCTAACTTCTTCCCATACTTAAATTTTCCTATGGTCATTTTTGTTATCAAAATA
Organism: Littorina saxatilis; assembly: GCF_037325665.1. Lineage (NCBI taxonomy): Eukaryota > Metazoa > Mollusca > Gastropoda > Littorinimorpha > Littorinidae > Littorina > Littorina saxatilis. The sequence goes on along the minus strand of NC_090251.1, from coordinate 2,132,164 downwards.
CAATAATTTATAAAGTAAATTTGATCGTTTTTTAAATTTTCATTCCAAAAACCAAATAATATATCTGTTTCATTCAAAGTTATATTATAATAAATTTGCTTAAAAATAAAGTCTTTACATAGTTTCCAAACGTTCCTCACCTCTTGACAATGAAAAAAGAAGTGCTCAAGTGTATCCAGTTCATTACAAACTTCACAATTATTAGTTTGACATAAACCCATCTTGTTTAGTAAAATATTCGTTGGGTAAATTCTGTGTAAAATTTTCCAATGAAGCAGACGCAGTCGTTCTTCTTTTGTACAATTAACAGCTAACAGCCAGTGTCTTGATTCCAGAACAATATTATGCTTTCTTTGCCAAAAAGAACAGGCGCTCGGAGTTTGTACCTCGAAATTAACCAAAACAGTTCTTATTTCCCTTGGTGTAATATTACCAATACGAGTCAAACCCTGCAACAGAACATATCGGTATGGCAATGCGTTAATCAGTTTTGTTTTAAGTGCTGTACATAACGCATTATACTCAAATTGTCTGGCTGGTTTATAAGCAACCTTTTGACATAATTCTTCAAATGAAATCATGTCACCGATTTCATTCATGACATCCTTTACATGATAAATATGACATTTAATAAAATCTTTGAAAAAGAGGCATTTATGTTTATATTGTATATTCATGTTGTTCCATATACATTGATTCATCAATGGAACAGGTGTGGCATCATACTTTTCATACAAAATGTGTTTGTTGTCTAGCCAGGTTAACAATACTTGTCTCCAAAAGACCGATCTGCAGTTAACAACGCCAACCAGCTTCTTGGAGGATGCATTAGAGTCAAAACAGGACAAACCATTACCCAAACTTGAAAAAACATATCTAGGAGTGACAGACCAGTAATTGTCTGTAGAGTTCTGCAGACCAATAGCCCACGACATCATAAATGAGTTGTGCATATCCACAACATTTATCATATTTAATCCACCATCATCTTTTAATTTACACATAATTGTTCGTTTTACTTTTTCAAACGCCCGTGTATTTGAATATTTTTTCTTCCAAATAAACCTGAACAAAATGGAATTAATTTGATGTAAAACATGATAAGGCACTGCTAGAGACTGGAAGATATAAACGAACTGAGATATAAGAAAGGTTTTAACAATGCAAATTTTACCTTTTATACTTAAGTTTCTTTTGGACCAATTAAAAATTATTTGTTGCATACGTTGAATTTTCTTAGACCAGTTGTCTTCAATTGATGACGCAGGTATATTGTTTGAAAAAACAATTCCAACGATTTTTACTTTCCGTTTCCATTTAAGACCAAAATATTGGTCAGTACAGTATTTGTTTGACCCAATCCACATGGCTTCAGTTTTATTTACATTCACTTCTAAATTGGAAACAGCTTTAAACATGTTTAAAATATGTAAAGCTCTTTCCAGATCTCTTTGATCATGTAAAAAAAGGGTGACATCATCGGCATATAAGAGCAGTTTTAGGACCCTCATTGGTGATACCTCAAAAGGTGACATGGGTAGCCGGATACCCTCAACATCTTCATCTGAACGAATCTTAATTGCTAACAATTCAAGGGCTATAATAAATGCCATCGGCGAGAATGGGCATCCTTGACGGATGCCTGATTCCACAGGGAAATGCTCAGATATCCACCCTGTATAATTAATACAACTTTGACTGTTATTCATGATAACCGAAGCCCATTTCTTAAAATTGTCTCCAAAAGCAAACTTATCAAAAGCAAACAAAATAAAGTCTTTGGATATGCTATCAAAAGCGCGTCGAAAATCAACTGCCAATAAAACTCCAGGTTTATCCATTGTATTCATAATATCTATGGTGTCATCAATAAGTCCAATCATTGTGCTAATTTTCCTACCTTTCATAAAACCAACCTGATTTTCATGAATAATATCACCAATTACAGTTGAAAGTCTCCTTGCCAGACATTTTGCGAGGATCTTGTAATCTGTGTTAGTCAGAGATATGGGTCTCCAATTCCCGAGATCATCTCTGGGCAATTCTTTCCCTTTATGGATTAATGTCAAGACAGCTTGTTTTTGAGTGGTCGATAACTCGCCATTAGCAAAGGATGATATAAAGGAGGCATGAACTACATCCCTAATCTTCAGCCAAAATACTTTATAAAAACAGGTAGTGAGGCCATCTAGACCTGGGGCTGAATCGTTATTTAATAGTTTTAGAGCAACTGTTAATTGCTCTACCCAGGGTTGAAACCAGTTTACTGAAGAGCAAAAACTGTTTGAGTTATAAGCCTGTGAATGAGGTAACCCTCAAAACCTCGGTTCTGGTAAAAATAGCCCCAAACAATGTTTAACCTACCCAGGCCTGTTTCCATAGCAACCCGCTCACAGGTCAAGTATGTTTGTCTTACCAATAGAAATAGACAGTTTGAAAGTCGGAACAAAGACCTCTCCATTCATGTGTGTAGCGACGGGTCCGTTGGAAGTATACAGGGGAAAGTGGGTTTTTTTCGGGGCGCTAATCTCACACAAAAACGCATGGGTAGGGAGCTTCAAATGCGTGTTATTCAACTTTTAAGGCATTTTCAGCTTATCAGGTGATATAAGTAGGTGGACAACTGACTATAGAAATGTAACGAAATCTCAAAATTGATACGTGACAACCACTGGACGTAATTATTGGTGACAAGCGACTCATTCCGTGGTGGAGGGTCACAAAGGTTCTTTCCGGTATAACTGATTCACCTCTCCATTGCGACAACCTGTCGATAACGAGCAATTTTGGTCGGTCTTTTGGTTGGTTGTTGGAGACAGGTTTGATTGTAACGTATTGAAATGGAATACAATCTTGTTTGGACCAGGTGACTTTCCTGCTGCCCGATGATCAGTCCGCCAAGTTCCCCGACCTCTTCGCCTTCCTCGAGCAGAACAAGGGTGAGCTGGGCATCACGTATTTTGGCGCCTCCGCCACGACCATGGAAGAGGTGTTTCTCAAGGTCGGGGAGAGCGCAGAGATTGCCGCGCATTCCAGCAGCACCCACATCATCGTGCCGGAGAAGGTGGACCAGGGGGAGGAGGAGGAAGAGGTGGAAGAAACCACCTCGGTCACCTCGGCTACTGGAAGCGGGAGCTCCATCGATCCCGGACCTGGAAAGCAGTCCAACAACGTAAACAACGACGAGAGGAGCGACGTCAACCAGAACTCCGGCGACGTCATCCAGGGGGCCAGTGACGTTAAGCAGAAGGCCTTTAACGTCAAACTGAAGGCCAGGGGTGTCAATCAACCCGCCAGTGACGTCACCATGACGACCAATGACCTAAAGCTGAAGGCCAGGGGCGTCAATCTGAAGGCCAATGACATTGTACCGACGACCAGTGACGTCAGACTGAAGGCCAGTGACGCTAACCAAAACGCCACAGCGATAGTGGACGTGTTGGCTCTGTCCCGGGGCTACAGTCGCCTGTCGGGCCTCCACCTCAGCCTGTCCCAGCTGCGGGGCATGCTGGTGAAGAAAGTGATCAGCTGGTGGCGCAGTCCTGCCACCAGCCTCATCCAGATCATACTGCCTGTCGTCTTCGCCGTGCTGGCCTATCTCGTGGCCAAGCAAACATTAAACGTGGCGGATGCAAAAGGAAGTCCTCAAAAAGGTACACGCGGTTTAATGTGGTATGTGTGCTTGCGCACGTAGTACGTGTGTGTGTGTGTGTGTGTGTGTGTGTGTGTGTGTGTGTGTGTGTGTGTGTGTGTGTGTTTTGGCGTGTGTTTGCGCGCGCGCGTGTGTGTGTGTGTGTGTGTGTGTGTGTGTGTGTGTGTGTGTGTGTGTGTGTGTGTCAAGAATTCGGTGAGCAATTGTATTTTGTTTTGTTTGAAGGTATTGAATGTACTCAAGCCAACTTCTTTCCCAGCTAGTGTTCTGCACATTACAGACATTAAGTCTTATCTCACATGTCTCATTTGTTAAGGTGTAAGCCCGCCGCTCAAGCTCAACCTTGACCCGTTCTGTGAAACCACCGTGCCTTACGGCGTCTTCGATCTGCCCAGCCGAGTCACCCCGCCAGAAGTCAAAGCCTCTCTCAGCAGCCTGAGCAAGCTGTACGCCGGTCAGTTTGGCGACGGTCAGCACACAGCTAAGGAGGTGGACAGCTTCAAGGACCTGTGCAAACTGACCGTGGGCTTCTTGCCGCTAGACTTATCCAGGAAGGTCATCGTGGGAGCTGCCTTCATACCGGGGAAAAATGTTTCCGAGGTAATGGCCACAGCGCTCTACAACCCCTTCCCGATCCACGCCAGGGCCATCGCTTTTGCCCTCGTCCTTAACGCCTTAGCCAAGGAGCGAGTCAACAGCAGCGTCAAAATCGTCTCAGTCCTCTACCCGCTTCCCCAAAAGTCAGTGATAGACGCCAAGTTAACAAAGGAACAGCTCAAACTGTTTATTTACGGGATTGTGGGCCTTATGTTGGTCGTGATTTTGGGGCTCGGCATGGCCTTCCACTCCCCCCTCTTCATCTTCTCCACCATGAGCGAGCGCGAGGCTGGCTCCAAGCACTTGCAGCGTGTGAGCGGGGTGAGCCCCTTGGTGTACTGGGCGGGCAACCTGCTGTGGGACCTGGCGGTGTGCGTGCCAACCTTTGCCGTGATCATCGGCCTGCTGTGCCTTACTGGCCTTGAGCCCATCACAGAGGGCTCGCGACCCGCTCTCGTCGTCGTCCTCTTCGCGCTGTACGGTCTGGCCATGCTGTCTTTCGCCTACTTCGCGCACTTCTTCTTCAAGTCGGCGCTCAACGCCATGACCATTCTATTCTTTCTTAACCTCGCCAGCGGCGTTATCATGCCGGTCATTGTGTTCGTCTTCACTCTTTTTAAAACCTATAAAACCACGGCCAACACCCTGGACCAGGTGGGCAGTTATTTGTTGCCACTCTACAACCTCATCAGTGGGTTGAGCAGGCTTTTCACCAACTACGTCACACTTACCTCGTGTGAACTGGGCAAGTACAAGCAGTCGTGCCTTGTCAGGGAGGGCAAGTGCTGCAAAGGCTTCAGCAAGGGTTGTGGCGGGGAGTGTGACGACTTCTCGGAGAACTACTGGGCCTTAGAGGGCGGCACGGGCAGGTACCTGCTGTGCTTGTTCGTGCAGGGTGTGGTTTTCCTGCTGCTGACGCTGGAGTTTGAGAGGCAGGGGCTGTCGCGGTGTGACTGTGCCTGTATCTATGGGTGTTCGTGTATGGGAGGGAAGCACACAGAGGGGGACGCCGCGGAGGAAGACGAAGACGTGGCTGAAGAAAGGCGGCGCATCGCGAGCAGCGACGTCAAGGAGTTGTGCAAGCAGGACTGCGTGCTGGTCAAGGTATCTCTGTCTCTCTCTGTCTCTCTCTGTGTAAACTCTCTGTCTCTCTCAATCTCTGTCTGTTTCTGTCTCTCACAGTGTCTCTCTATGTCTCTTTATCTATCTCTCTGTCTGTTTCCACGGTGTGGGAGACGTTCTATGCGTGAAAAGCTCTGAGGCGGTAGTGATCCAGCTCTGAGGGGCAACTTTTTCGTAGTCAGCTCAGATCGATCACAACTGTGGGTGTCTAAGGCAGAGTTCCACTATACTTTTTGGTTTGCAACGTTCACAAATGCATTGGGTATTACCAAATGTAGGCACATAGATGCTTCAATAAATATGGATCGCAATAATTAATCATTTGTGTCAAAAAGTGGAGATTTGTATGCATTTTCGTGGTTATGCTCGATACAGACTAGCACAGACCACCCAAACCATCATGGGGAGCTGGGTCAATGTAAAAGCAATGTTTTGGCGTCAAAACATTTTTCAGATTGCATCTAGATTTCTCTCAAAATTAATTAACTCGTTTAATCAAGGTGCCAGCTCTGAGGAATAGCAAAATGGGCGGAGCTTAGGTTTGTTCCGGCTCTGACGCAATTCACAAAACGGACAATATAAGGCCCTTATACTGTTATAGATGAAATATGTAAGCCTACTCCTGGTGATAGAATATATATATATTCAACACTTCCTATCAGTGGATAGCAGCAAAGTGGTGAAATCTGCATGTTATGCGGCAAAAACGAAATGTTCCAGCTCTGAGGTGTTTGATCGGCAAAATGTAGATCTATAGCTCTGAGCAAATGTTGAAATGTTCCGGCTCTGAGCATTTTTTTTATCGAATGCTTTGTAACTGAACATTATAACAGATGTAAACGAAAAATCAACACAGAACATTTAATATCTTGCGTAATGAGGTATTCCTTGACTTTTAAGGTACTGCATTGGTGTTTTAGAGTAATTTCCAATAATTCTTTGTAGTATGTTGCATCCTCTTAATTTGAAATATTTCGTTCAGTTCTCTTGTTTTTCATCTTATGAACATTCTAAATGTTAGACTAACTTATTGTCTTGTACAGAATAACAACTGTGTGAATGGTGCTATACTGAATGAAAGAGTGTGACATGAAGTTCTTGTACATCATTGTAAAGAGTGTGAATGACGTTTTAGTTTAGATGTCAAGCGCTTAGAGCAAGCCTTTTTAACGAAAGTTTTTGATTTAGCGCTATATAAATGTTCTTCTTCTTCTTCTTATTATTATTAAATGTAAACATCTGCATGCAAAATGCATGCATTAAGCAAGCCCTGTTTAAGGTGGAGATAAATGAAGCTGTTTGGTACCGCAGACACAGTTATTGCTTCGTGTCTATTTGTTTCTTGACCAGTACTCTTGATTTTGGTACCGTTTAGAATGATGCTTACCGTATTTGAATTGATCAAACACGTGGCAGTCGCCTATAAATGATGAAGTGTTTAGCTTTTCCCGAGCAAGGTACATACTGTTACTTATTCGAACCTGGCAGTGAGGAGGGTATCACCTCAACAGTTGGTTTACATCATATTTATATATATGTGACCCACCACCACGAAATGAGTCGCATGTCACCTCACGCGGTTCTGCGCTAGGCTTAAAATAAGTCCGTGTCTGGTAACAGTGTGAGGTTCACCTTAGTCACAGGCTTATAACTCAAACAGTTTTCGCTCTTTTCTAAAACGGTTTTCACCACTGGATAGAGCATAAAAGACTCTTTAGGAAACTGTAAAAATATGAAAATCATGCAAAGGTGACATGCGACTCATTCCGTGGTGGAGGGTCACATATATATGTCACCGTGTATGTTTGTGTAATTTTGATTCTCTGCTAGAGGAAGTAGATATTAGCAAAATACATGTACATATCAATTACGGCCGCCAGATGCATTTTATATTTTCAAATTATCTACTTACGCTAGCAGATAATCCAAACCGTACATACGTACATGACCGTAAAAGTCAACCTCCCCAAAGTTTGAACCCAATCCCTGCACCATCTTTGTATCATCTACACACCGTTTGTACGATTTGTCACAAATTGTCAACGTTCAACAACATTAGCTCTGGTTTTTGGCACTCAGCTTTTTCTGTCTGTGAAAACGTTGTGCAACATGTGAACGTCAGGGCATGCAAAATTGATGACGTCACCATATGCCATCGCAGCTTAAAGGCACAGTAAGCCTCCCGTTAACCATCACAGATACCGACAGGCTTTTACACACAGTACAAACACCCTTCCATTTGAATGCTCACCGAACGGGAACATCCTAGGTGCTTTACGTAAAGAGCTAGCAATTTTCAAAGAATTAATTTTGCGGATTGTCTAGCAGACAATCGGACGGTGGGTTTTTTGCGCTACTGACCTAACTTTTGAAATCTAAATAATAAATTGACAGCTTGTTACACAAACATTCTTAAATCATAAAAGAAATCTTTTTTCATCACGACAAGATCAGAACAATACGAAGTTTTATAAATTTAAAAAAAGATAGCCCCGAAGCAGGGTCACGCAGGGTCGTGGTTCTCGTAGTAGACACCAGTTCCTCTGAACCGTTAACCGCCACTGCTCTAGTTCGCAGCCATTTCAATGTTGCATTTCAGATTCAAAGGTACACAATAACGTGCTATTGCAGATAAGCTTACAGAGATTCGCATTGAAATCACAAACTGGCGGTTAAATTGTGAGAAAAAAAAGGAAACTGGATTACACGGGTTCACGATGGCTCAGAGGTAAGATAAACCACGCAAAAATAAATTCTTTGAAAATTGCTTGCTCTTTACGGAGGGCACCTAGAATGTTCTCAAGCGGTGAGTGTTTAAATGAAATGGTGTTTGTACTGTGTGTAAAAGCCTGACACTGACAGTATCTGTGATGGTTTACGGGAGGCTTACAGTGCCTTTAGCAGACATCTGTATTATAATAGTTAGTGTGTTTGTATCCACCCATGAAATACAAAAACATCCCATGGAAGAGCTTATAATCATAGGTCCAAGATTTGTTCACATCAGATGTGTACCTCATAGTTAATTTGAACTCCAGATTAAGCCATCGTACAGTTTGGAAGAGTTTGAAAGAAATGATGTCAAGTGCAAATGAATCGCAGTAGTTATTTCTTAAAAACTTGACACACGCATCACAGCATCACCTTTTTGTTTCAAAATCGAAAGCTCTTTGATAGGATACTAACCAACTCTTCACTCAAATACTTGTGTTCTGAATGTAGAGAACATGGTTGTGGACCATTCATTTTTAGATGTACAGTTTTTTCCTAGTTATGCAACCCTCAGCATCAATATACACATGTTCTACCCTTTCGTCTGGTTTCACTTGATAATGAAAAAGTTGTTGGCTTCATTTTGACAAAGGAAACGGCTGTTCACTTCAAAAGTTTCTCCTTGGTGTTCTTTTTGACAATGTAAGTATGCTTTGATGATGCTGTCTTCTCGTTTCGTGCTGTTTCCACATCTCACATATTCTATATTCCATTACTTGCATTTAGCTAAAAACAAACAAACAAAAAACCCAAATATCACTTTAACTTTATATAGCTGAGACAACATACGATCAAAAAGGTAATGGGAAAAAAACTTTTTCAATAAATTGGACCCAAAATGTGAACTGACCTATCGGCAACTTTTTTGAACTCAATAATTATTTCTTTATTACTTTCTTTATTCATTTTTTGTTTTTTAAAGGAAAAGTCCAAGGTTCCCAAAAACTTGAAAATCGAATGCCAAATGTTACAAACATCTCTGGAAAAATATTTTAAAAATTGAAAAAAAAAATTGTTGTTGTTGTTGTAGTTGCAGATTTAGTGTTGCGGGGCTAACCAAGACAAGTCACCTGGGGTCAAGTAGTGGTCACGTGATTTTTGGTACACTGTGACGTCGGTACACTGTGACGTCACAAGTTATTGTGTTGATTCTACCACTAGTACCAGCTTGATTTTCACACAGAAAAGTCACCACTGTATGCCCGAAAAAAATGCCTCGTTGGAGGGCAGCCGCAAAGTGCAACAACTCGTCAATGTCCCCAGGTATTTCATAGCACACTTTCCCTCACAAAACTCTGAGTCTCTTGTGGAAATGGAAGAGATGTGTGCAGCACAAGCGTGCAGATTTCAAAGTGTCGGGCACTTTCTGGACACAAATTTCGCCATTTTTCTGCAGCACAAAAGTTGGCGTTTCATCCCTGAAACAAATGTTTTGACCACTGGCAGTGTCTTCCCTTCATAAAAGTCCGGAGAGGGCAGTATTACGCGCGGCTGGTACAGTCGACGAGCCATCGAAACTCCGAGGCGACATACGAACAGCGGATTATCTCACAAGAAGGAATGCGTTGAAAGTCAGAGTACATGCATTTATTTTCATCACGGGGGATAACCTATCAAAGGCCGAACGGAGGCCGAAGGCGGCTCCTGACACGTGTGAAGGCAAGTTTTGTCTGTTTTCTAGGTATTGTTTGATTTATGTCGGGATTTAAGGTAAGCTACTGATTCAGCGATGACTAAATTTGTTTCTCGATTTTCACGGAGTTATGACCCTTTTTAAATACAAACTTTTGCCGGGAAATAGCAAGTTCAATCATCTGCCGTTATTACATGTATGGTTTTAGATCAAAATACTGTTTAATTCCAGAGTTATTGCCCTTTTTGTAACGTTACCCTAATTTGTACTTTTCTCGTCTTTTTCTCATCCCATGCAAAAGAAAAAACAATCAGCCATAATTATGATTTTTTTTCTCGATTATCTCTTCTTCTTTCACACTACATCTCCCCCCTCCATGTTCTATTCTTTCTTCACACACGCACATACAAACACAAACTATTTGAGGCTGTCTGCTGAAAACAATACCAGATTCTGCTGCTTGTCGACTTGAAGTTGTGGTACTTCTAGATTTCATAACAAGAATTAATTGTTCTGTTTTCATGGTAAATACAGCTTCCAGTTGTAGAAAGTAACATGGTGCTGTGTGTCCTTGCACACGTGGGTCTGTCAGTCTGTCCATCACTTCCGGCACTGAATTGAAAATGTCATCCGTGCACTCTGCTATCGAACGTCTCCCTTTACTTTCAATAAACTGAAATGCCAGTCAGGGTCGAACTTGATGTGGCCGACGATCAAGAAATTTTCAAAATGGATTTGTGCTGTTCATTCACACACAAAACTACATGCCTAAGTACCGATGCACCACGCCGAAGACTGAAGTTGCTACCCTCCTCTGTACCCCTGCCTCATTCGCAAGGTAGAAGACTTGCTTCTCTGAAACAAAGGCAACCACAGAGTTGATCAATATATTATTTACTAACTACTATTTGCACAGCTCAAGTCTGGTTTTGGGTACCTATCTACTTGCCATTTCTAAGCTGGTATGGTGATATTATTGAAAATGTAGTGTGTTTGTGTGTGTGTGTGTGTGTGTGTGTGTGTGAGTGTGTGTGTGTGTGTGTGTGTGCGTGTGTGTGTGTGCTTCTTTGTTGGAGAAAACAGCACATAAGCACAAATATAACTGTATTTTCCCCCTTTTTTAAGTACTGACAAATTGTAAAATATTAATGTCTTTACCTACTGAGCAAAGTCCCAAGGGTAAACCGTGCTGATTTCCTTGGAACTGGAACCAGCTGGTCATTGCTGTTGTTCCATTCTGTCGAACACCTGCTTTGTGGCCGGGCAGGCACTTCTATCTTTAGTTGTTGCACTGTCCGGTGAATTGCTGGACTTGTTGGCTGTTCCACGCGAGCAAACTGAGAAAAAGAGAGTAACATTGGTTTAAAAAAAAAAAGGAGTTTAAAAACATGCGACACATACACACATACCACCACCGTCATCCTCCTCCTCCTCCTCATCATATAATCATCATCATCATCATCATCATCATCATCATCATCATAAAAATCATCATCGTCATTATCATCTCTTTCTCTATCTACCTCTCTCTCACACACACGCACACATATACACACATACACATACACGCACACACATACACACACGCACGCACGCACACACACACACACACACACACACACAAAACACACACACACACACACACACACACACACACACACACACACACACACAAACCCTCGTCTTGATTCCCATTCTACCTTAATACATACAATTAAATACTGCCTGTGCGTATAGATCCGTCTAGTGAAATATGGCTGTGCGATGATTTGGCTACATCACTTTCCTGAATGTGCTTCCAGATGAAAGTTTATGGTAAGCTTGAACTTTAGCGTGTTAAATTCATAGCTCAGAATCCAGTGACATTCTTGACTTATTTTTGATACAAGTCCATGTAAGCAAGCCAAGGAACATTTGTCGTGAAATTAATTGACGGATTGAGCTCCAAACTTAAGCATAATTAATTAATTTGGTTGTTCAATCGACGAAAATGCACCGAAAATGGCGTACGTTGTCAACCATGGGACATCATTTACACGAAAGAGTTGTCTCCCTTGTTCGCTTACACGAATAATTCCTTCTTTGACCCATGTAAATGAAATGCATTCGTACAGTTCATCGGAGTTCATTCCGTAACTTCAAAGGGATCTAAAATGACTTATTATGATTACAAGTGCAGGTTCTACAAATTTGGAGACTTAAATGCCTCTGAAGTATGAGCTATGAATTTAACACGCTAAAGTTCAAGATTACCAAGTTTATATTACTGTTAAACATTTATTTAAAAAAATAGGTAAGTTGTTTTAACTTGAGCAAAACTAGTGACGAAAAAATGCATCTCGAAGCACAACAAAACACTCTTTCGCCATTTTCGGCATGATCGCAGTCCACTCGTCATCGGTTCGATGTGTTTTTCCTGAGGAGGAATGAACATAAACATTTTTAGAAGTTTGTAATGTTGATCCCAAGACTATTTTCCATTTCTTTAAATTGCTGTTCATTGTGCTATTGCTGATAATTCATTGAACTTTTTAGAAATTCAACTTGAAGTGGTCGTCAGTCAGCACAGCAAAGTTTGTTTACATTTTGCTCTAACTTTGACCCCGCGTTTCTCCAATCAGAGGCTTAGATCAACAATGTCCCTTTTCGCAGAAATGGCCACATATCAGATCTGCCAAGGCTCAGTTTACACAGGTAAAATCATCTGTCGACTTGAACACATACCAATAATCAACAGCCTCACTGCTTCTTGGAGCTGGATTTTGTGTGTGGAATGAATTACACATGTGGCGTTTTAGAATACAATTCATAGAAGATGTACATTCGTGCAGAAAGGCTTTAATTTAATAATTAGGTCTTCGTGATGTTCTCTTAAAATAACTAACATGTGTTCCCTTTGCCGGGCCTCTGAACCAGTTTTGTGAATATGCAGGTTAAACTCTGTGTTATCAGTGTATTTCTCATCCAGGCATGGATGCCTCCTCTTAAATGGACAGTCCTTCGACAGCCCTTTCCGTGTAAACGATTGGGTTCAAAATCTCAAATCTTACCAGGCTTTTACATGGGATATGGACATCCTTCCGTTTTGAAAAATACCAGAACTGAACACTCTGTATGGGTACTCTCTTTGCGAATGTAGAATTTTATGAATTAATTTCTTAAACGCCACACGTGTAAAACGTTCCCTAACAAATCCAGCTCCCAAAACCAGTCAGGATGTTTATTCCTGGTATATGTTCAAGTCAAGAGATTTTTTTTCTATGTAAAAGTCTTCGCAGATCTGTGTAGTGAGCAATCCTGTTTTGAAAAAGGACGTGGCTTTAAGCCGCCCTGTATAGACGGTTTGATTGTTGAGATACCTGGTGGCAATGACCGCACGGGTGGCAAGAGGAAGTAATGCACAGATGACAACAAACCGACCTGCATTTAAAAAAAAGTTAGGAGGCCTTGATAGGGGGAAACATTTTGTTAATTTCCAGAATCTTTATGAAGAAATAATGAACGAGAAGAAAGTCTGGTCTTGAAGTAAATGCAAATTAAACTATGTATACTTTTGACAAACTTTTCTGTTCTTATTCACATGTTAAAATGTGTGCAGAGATCGTTAGTTACTTCCCAAAAACCATGTTTCAGGCAACAGGCAAACGGACAATACTGGACACAAGCTATGCTGAGCGGCTTATGGACTGACTACCTGATGCTGGAGTACACCAACAGTGGAAAAAGTCTGGAACAAAATGTTGCAGAATGTGAACCATGTACCGGACCCACATCTCTGTGACCGGACCACGTGACAACTCAGTATCATCTTCAAACCATGCAGGAATCTGTTCAACCAAAGATACCAGTTCAACACAGTCACACGATTTGTAAAAGTATATTTCAGCCTTCTGTAGCTCAGGGAGTTTGAACCCCACTCTTCATCCGTTTGGGAAAGTATTTCTGATTGTTTTGACTGCACAGGTTGGTAGGGGACACCCCGAAGCGTCCCGGTACCAAAGCGTCCCGGTACCGAAGCGTCCCGGTACCGAAGCGTCCCGGTACCAAAGCGTCCCGGTACCGAAGCGTCCCACTATAACGTAACGCGTCACAGGACTTAGAGTGTTTGTTTTTTTTAAACCTTGACCAAGGGCGGATCAATTCACTTTGGAGGGGGGGGGGTTACAAAATGACTGCGAAGATACAAGTTGACGGCGCCGAAGGCGCCTAAGCCTCCAGGGGGGTCCGGGGGCATGCCCCCCCGGAAATTTTTTTTATCCAAAGAAGCAAAATAGAGCTATCTGGTGCATCCTGAGCCAATAAATTACCTCTTTTTTGGGGGTGTGGGGGGGGGGGGGGTTACGTAACCCGTGTAACCCCCCCAGATCCGCCCTTGTTGACCTTGATTTGACCTTGACTTGACTAACCATATTTTATTTTTTTTTAATTTAATCTTGACCTTGATTTGACCTTGACTTCACTGATTTTTTTAATTTTGCACAGACCTTGATTTGCTTTCGGTAAAAAAAAATCACTTTTTGTCCAACTTTTCCCCAACTTTACTTTAGATCTGTACTCACAACACACCAATTTGGAAATACTGTACCCGTGTGTACAAGTTCGGGGGAAAAGTCCGTAGGCTTCCGTTCACAAGAGGGATATGTCTGTTATCACACACGCTTTCTGGCTTCATTAAGCGTGAACTTCGGAAAAAGTCTTTTCAGTTCTGCCTCCGACTTTTAAATTGTATCATTTGGGTTAATTTGGGTTTGTTTGGGTTCATTTGGGTAATAAAGAACGCTCGCGCTGGACCCGAGTACTCTTCAGACTGGCTCGCTCCACCAGTATGAAAGTTTTTGTCTTGTGCACGTTTAAGACCAAGTGATTGCTCTGTGTGAATTACAGGCATTCCCTTTGCTATATAATACATTGGCATGCGAGCCGAGGATGTGCGTGGTGACTGGTACCGGGACGCTTCGGCACCGGGACGCTTCGGTACCGGGACGCTTCGGCACCGGGACGCTTCGGTACCGGGACGCTTCGGTACCGGGACGCTTCGGTACCGGGACGCTTCGGTACTGGGACGCTTCGGTACCGGGACGCTTCGTGATGTACCCGGTTGGTAATGGTACTCTGATGCTTCTGCCAAGAAACCCCACTCGCTAGCGCACCAGCTGCCTGTCATGGGTAAGCGACGTGCCTGTATTTCCTGCAAAGCAAGACAGAATAAAACAGCAGCTTAGTTTGAGCTTTTAAGACATTCGTACCAGAGAAAACGTGTACGTGTTTGTTTGGAGAGGGTGAATAGAATCATAAGACACGCTGTGTCTATGTGACGTAGAGCAGGTTTTCAAATTCATGCTGAAGCACTGTGTGATCGCTATTTTTTTTGGCATATATATCTTACCTTGATTTCAGATAGACTGGGAACCGAAATGCATCATTTGTATGCCCCGTTCAAAAATTACCTTGAGATTCTAAGGTATACACAGAAATTGCAGTGGATCACATAAACAACATGAACAGTAGTACATGTATATATTCAGTTTAAAAATTCATGCAATGAGAGTCAATAACCCGATTTCACCCCAGGTAGATTCAGGGTCCCACTGACTGAATCTCATATGGTTGCTTTTCGGCACACACCACACTGTGAGGTTTTGTTAATACAGTAAAATATATAGTAGCAACGTACTGTCCGTTCGTGACGTTTGAGAATACCGATCTATGCACTAACGCATTGTCTTTTTGTAGTGTGACTGTCCGATATTGCGTACTGTCACGATTTAGTGACATGGTTCGAGAAAGAGTCACTTCTTCGGGTGCCTTTGTCGAATTGCGACAGAAAGCGCCTGTTTTCTGTCAACGGTTGTGGGTTTTTGCTAACCATGCATAGCCGAGCACGGGAATTTCGTGATACAAGGGTTCCACGTGCGTGATTTTTGCTTGCTGGGCAAAATCGTCGATAACTGAACTGGGGTAGTGACAATGTGAGTCACGTGTTTTTGTCAAGGTTGTCTGTCTGAGACATGTTAACTACACACTCGAACACTCAGCGCTGGGGAGGACGGTCGTGTCTTATATTTCCTGCGAGCTTTGATGGATTTCATCGCTTTGATTTCTGCTTTGATTTCAACGCGCCGCTCTGCATGTACAGGAGGGGCTCCAGGAAACTTCAGTTGAGACCACCTTCTCTCTTTTCACATGCGGTCTGACGTGACGGGTCGTCAATTTCTCTTCGCTGTGCGGGGAAGGTTTTTCACCGCATAAAGGTTTCGGCGAGAGGGTGAATGGGGTATCGCTGTTGACGAACAGGTGCCATTCAAAAGAGGAAGCGGTTTTCGCTTCAATGAGAGTGCTACTTACATGGGCTTTTGAGGTAATAAATCATTATTTAACGCTGTTGACGAGTCTGTGTTTGTGGAATGAAATACTCTCTGTTGTTCTTTCCAGGTTAGCGCATAATTCGCTCTTTGTGACGCTAAAATAATAATCTGTATATGGTTTTTGCAGATATGGAGAGAAGGAAGGAAAATGGCTGATTTGTTGTTGTACAAGTTCGTTCGGCTGATATATCATTTATGTCATGTGTGTGCTTTATTCATTCAGATGTATACATATGTGAGTGTATGCATTAAATAAATTGGGACATTATAAAAATTATTTTGTTAATAAAATGTGTCTCGACTGATTGATGGCATTGTCGATTTTGTAAGTATCCTTTTAAACAGCAAACGGAAGTATAGAGTGTCACCAACCCCTCCCCCCCTCTCTCTCTCTCTCTCACGCGCGCACGCACACACACACACACACACACACACACACACACACACACAAACACGCACGCACGCGTTTACAATATACAATCAGCCCATACTTGAATAACTGAGATTAACATAAGCACCCAAGCAATAACAGAGAGAAACAAATCTCCAAACCATTACATTTGTAACAACACAAACTCACTGTAAGAGTAGAGTTGGATCTTTCTTCCCGATAACTCTTGGCGGCAGCTTCTTGAGTAGCTGTCCGCATGCGGACTCTCTGTGTCCTTGATTCCCTTTTACCTGTCCGATTGCGCTGACAAACAACACGGCCGCACCATTTGCTGGCCCTGTCCTGTCTCTTCTGACCGGTGGAGACTACTAAAATTAATATTAAAAGTCCTACGGTTTTGAGCCATTAAGGACTTGAGTGTTTGTACGCTTTCAACCGGTGGAGACGATGAGAAAGGCGTGCTTTATTCGATCTGAGTATCGAAATGGACAGCTTTTAAAGCAAATAAGAAACAACAAAACAAAACTGTTAAAAGACACAATCTAAGAAAGGGACAAACGGTTATAATTGACGGGAATGAATCATAAGTGAATAAAAAAAACGTGGCTTAAAGTTATACCTACCATGCAATACAGTACAATATTAGTTAATTATGCCATAAGGGGCAATTGTATAATGAGCTACACGTTTGGCATTTGTAAGAACTATAAATGCATACATGCATCGTCTAAAACATGATCAGGTATAAGAAAACAAACACAGACACTCCGATTCACTCAATCACTCCATCACTCGCACTACTACGTGAATGTCTCGCACACATACACACACACACACACACACACACACACACACACTCACACACACACACACACACACACACACACACTCACACACACACACACACACACACACACACACACACACACACACACATATATATATATCTACAGACACACGCACGCACATTTTACACCCACAAACACACACACAGCACACACACGCCACACACATAGACCTAAGAAATACAAAAGTAACAAGAGGCGAAGCCTTCAAGGCTCCCGTAAGAAATCAACAAACAGTAACATAACACAAACTCACTCACTCCGTAACACACACACACACAAACACACACACACACACACACACACACACACACACACACACACACACACACACGCACGCACACACACACAGTTAAAACTAACGCATCATATCAACTCCATGTATAATTTTCAAAAGAAGGCAAACAGATAAAATGACTAGGGTAATAGGTTAGGTACCTGCCATGTGGGCACTTTTTCCACTGCTGTCCTCAGTCCTATACTTTTCATCAAGACTTGTCACCATGCCGAGTAGATCTAAATTCGGAAGTCTTCATACATGTGGCTGAGGCATATATCTGACATAGCGTCGATCTTGTTGTAGGTTAACCTCCTTTCTGAAACAAATGGCAAAATGCGATTAGTTATGATGACTACAACCTACACAAATATAAACAGTGTTTTGAAACAGAATAGTCAGGTTATACAAGCCACTTTACCTATGCAGCATGGTAACCCTACAATATGCGAAACATGTCGACTGCAGCAGCCTGGTTCTTAAAATAATTCTGACGGTCAACACAGCCAGAAATGCCAACAAAGACAAGAAAGCTGTTGCAAGGTAAGCTTACCAAACGTTACATAGCGAATCATATGATAGTACGTAAACAGCAAACAGTAGATCTACAATCAAAGAGAGGATCGAGTCTGGAATGAAACGCGATACAGATCTAGCATTCAAAAACTGTCTTTCACGTTCAAGGAAGTTGTTGCAAAGTACTTGAGACTTACTAAATTGTACAGACAAAACCATGACAGTGCATGTTTTGAATCTGAGGAAAAAATCGTGATCATTTTGACTTTGAGAACGGATTCATTCCGTTTCCTTATATCTGCATGTTCAAGTAAATGGTGGACAGTTTTTTTCGGGCAGAGTAAACTTAACTTGAGACTCTACTGCAAGTCTTGAAATTCACATAAATCGAACCACGAGCAAAGACATCCAAACATTACAGGCATTTTAGATCAACTCATTTCACTAGAGGTGACTGCCTAGCACTGTGTTTGACATCCGTGTCTGCTGAAATAAAAAGAAATTAAAACAAAACGGATTAACAGTAGGTGACACGTTATCAGAGTGGGAGACACTAGATCTGTCTCTGAACTTACCGGGATACGGCTGCAAGATCGACACTGACTGCTCTTTCAACAGCTCTTCCTCGCGTGGACATTGGAAACACGCTGTGCAGATCAAATTGTAGGAAATCTCCCTTTGGTATCTTCTTTATTTACTTTTCTGGAGCTTAGAAACCGAACAACATGAAATCGTCTTCCCCGGCGAATCGGCGAGGTGAGAACTGGACCACAATCCTTCGCGCGACCCCTGACCTGATCTTGACACCTGACCTGCCGTCTACATACCAAACATGACACAAACCAGTCAACTGCTTGTACCCCTTCAAAAAACCCCACCACCCGTTTTCTTTGGATACACGCTTTAACTACACACATGCCGACACAATGTTGATCATTGCTTCAATAATTTGAAGATGGTGCTTGAAAATTAACCACGTGAAATGAGTATTTCGGTGTTTAGCCAAAAATGTTAAAGTTTCTACCACAGACATACACACATACGCACGCACGCACGCACAGACAGACAAAAGTTAGCATCGCATAGGCTACACTTACGTGAGCCAAAAACCAGCTGCATTCGAAGATTCGCGAAGAATCTAGATCTTTGATTCAACTGCTTCAATTAGATCTGTAGTTGTTAGTCCTACAGGAAAATCAATGGCGATTCTGACATCGATGTTGCGGGTAGTAGTCTGTAACCCCATTACAAATGAAAGCACACAAATCAAGGTCAAGGACTCTTGTTGAAAAATACGATTCAGATCCTTATTTTGTAGTCAAAATGTTTTTGTGTGCAGAAATACAAATTTAGATCGATTGCAAGCGTTATAGATTTCATTGTCAGTGTAGGCCTACGTGTGCCACTGTGTCGGAACTATATGCCTCTCGAAACATTCAGTTTGCGTTAGGCCTGTGCTTTTGCTTTATTTTTATGATGAATCCTTAATTCCTGAACCGAATCATTCAGCAGAGCCTCTTTGTAAACCGCCATAAAACATATAGTCCCGTAATGTGCAATGCTGTAAGCGTAAAATTGACTTTTGAGAGGATCCCTGAAATGCGACAACTCAGCTAAGATTTCATGTCGACGAATGATGAACACAGTACGTGAACAGAGCAAACACATTGCTTGAAACTTAAAAGTCATATACGACAAGAATGTATTGCATAATTGATAAAATAACTTACCAGCGAACTTTCGTCAAGGAAGCGGCTGCTCACCGCTAGGAATTCTGGGTGGTTGAGCACTTTGAAAACTTCCGGTTTACATTATGTTCCAAATAAGGATATCCTACTATGCTAAATTACTACAATGAATTTTCAAACGGATACCCTGGCTCCGTCCTCTCTGATCGGAGGGGGGTGTTTTTTTTGAAAGTGTTAGTGACTAGACTCAGCATTTTAGCTTTCAAATGTCAATTTCTGTAAGAAAATGTAGACGAGGACCTAAATTGATTTACTTAAAAAAAAAATTTAAAAAAAATTCTCACTAAAACCTTGTATGAACCCAGGAAATATGCAAGACGTACGGGTCTTACCGGGCTGTGGACAAGCTGAGTTTTGGAGTGGAGGAGACGGGGTGTTTCGGGCTGCTGGGGCAGAACGGGGCGGGCAAGTCCACCACATTCAAGCTGCTGACGGGCGAAGTCTTCATAACCAAGGGTGAAGCCTTCGTCAACAACTACAGCGTCAACAGTCAGCTCCGCCTGGTGTGTGTGTGTGTGTGTGTGTGTGTGTGTGTGTGTGTGTGTGTGTGTGTGTGTGTGCGCGCACTTGTGTGTGTGTGTGCGCGCACTTGTGTGTGTGTGCGCGCACTTGTGTGTGTGTGTGTGCGCGCACTTGTGTGTGTGTGTGTGTGTGTGTGTGTGTGTGTGTGTGTGCGTGCGTGTGTAACGGCCAGTGATATTTTTGTTTTGTCAGACAAGAATTTGTACCAGTGAATTATAGGATAATCTCCCGATGCGACCTCGTCAAGTTTTGGGGTCACAGGGGGTCATATTCGATTCATAGATAATAACCTAACATTGACGTTATTTCAGGCATTTTTGAAGCTAGAGCTTTGAAACGTTGAACACTTTGGTTTTGATCATTTGCCGACATGGTCCATGTTTGGTTGACCCCTGTCACAATTTGGGGTCAAAGCTGGGTCATCTTCGTAAAAACTTTGCGTTGAGGTTTTCTGTGTTGTTGTTTTTTTTAAAGCAAAAGCCTCCAAATTTCACACAATTGTAGGTGTTGATGATTAGCAGAAATGACCGAATTTGGTTTGTTTCATCAAAATTCAGATTCACAGCATGAAAATATTTACTGGAAAAAGATTTTCACCATGGAAAATATCCTCTGAGCTATTAAGAATATAAGGCTTGACCTCAGCTATGATGCCATTGGTAATGTCTGGTGATGTTAGTCTTATAGGTAGGTAGGTCCACTAATTTTTTTCAAAATTACTTCAAGTATGTAATGTTTTTCCCGCGTGTAGTCGGCATGCTAACTAAGAAGGTTGCGAATTCTCAAGGGCGTATGCCAAATAGTTTCAGAGATATTGACGTTCAAAGTTTCCGTTATTTGGTGTTATTTGCTGTTTTGCGTTGTTGGTCAGTTTTGCGTCGACGCAGCGTTTGCAATTTTTGTTGTAGAAATGCAACATTTTCTGGATAAACCGACATACACATAGTGTATACCTCGATTTTTTTTCTAAGCTGTATCTTTGTAATGTGGTGAAACAATGTGCCCCAAAAATGACAAAAATCGCAAAAATCACAATGGTCAAAAAATGAAATTTTGACTTTTTTGAAAATATTTACTTTAATGTTACAAAACGTTGGCGGGGCTTATTTATAACAAAAAAATATGTATTAGCTAAAATCACAGAAAAGCGAAACAAATGCTGAAATAACTCAACATCGTTAAAATTTAAAAATAACGTAAAGACAAAATACGTTTACCGAGTATTAATTTTATATCTTCATACCAGAAATACCTGGGACTTCCGCTAAGAAATCATATATTGTATATTCAAAAGCAGGCTTAAATTAAAATTAAAATTAAATCAACAAAAATATGGTTGCACTTTTTCTCGACATGTCTTGTTATCCTTTGCTAACAGTCAGCATATTATAAATAACTCATAATAACGGACATGTCGAGAAAAAAGATATCAAGCATGAGCCTTTTATGGGGGACGGGGTAAAAAGGGAGGGAGTCTTCTATTGGGTAGGATGATCGGGGGACGGGGTAAGAAGGGAGGGAGTCTTCTATCGGGTAGGATGATCGGGGGACGGGGTAAGAAGGGAGGGAGTCTTCTATTGGGTAGGATGATCGGGGGACGGGGTAAAAAGGGAGGGAGTCTTCTCTTGGGTAGGATTGTCGGGGGACGGGGTAAAAAGGGAGGGAGTCTTCTATCGGGTAGGATGATCGGGGGACAGGGTAAGAAGGGAGGGAGCCTTCTATCGGGTAGGGTTGTCGGGGGACGGGGTAAGAAGGGAGGGAGTCTTCTATCGGGTAGGGTTGTCGGGGGACGGGGTAAGAAGGGAGGGAGTCTTCTATCGGGTAGGATGATCGGGGGACGGGGTAAAAAGGGAGGGAGTCTTCTATCGGGTAGGATTGTCGGGGGACGAGGTAAGAAGGGAGGGAGTCTTCTATCGGGTAGGATTGTCGGGGGACGAGGTAAGAAGGGAGGGAGTCTTCTATCGGGTAGGATGATCGGGGGACGGGGAAAGAAGGGAGGTATTCTTCTATTGGGTAGGATGATCGGGGGACGGGGTAAGAAGGGAGGGATTCTTCTATCGGGTAGGATGATCGGGGGACGGGGTAAAAAGGGAGGGAGTCTTCTATCGGGTAGGATTGTCGGGGGACGGGGTAAAAAGGGAGGGAGTCTTCTATTGGGTAGGATGATCGGGGGACGGGGTAAGAAGGGAGTTAGTCTTCTATTGGGTAGGATGATCGGGGGACGGGGTAAAAAGGAAGGGAGTCTTCTATCGGGTAGGATTGTCGGGGGACGGGGTAAAAAGGGAGGGAGTCTTCTCTTGGGTAGGATTGTCGGGGGACGGGGTAAGAATTGAGGAAGTCTTCTATTGGGTAGGATTGTCGGGGGACGAGGTAAAAAAGGAGGGAGTCTTCTATCGGGTAGGATGATCGGGTGACGGGGTAAAAAGGCAGGGAGTGTTCTATTGGGTAGGATTGTCGGGGGACGGGGTAAAAAGGGAGGGAGTCTTCTATTGGGTAGGATCGTCGGGGGACGGGGTAAAAAGGGAGGGAGTCTTCTATCGGGTAGGATTGTCGGGGGACGGGGTAAGAAGGGAGGGAGCCTTCTATCGGGTAGGATTGTCGGGGGACGGGGTAAGAAGGGAGGGAGTCTTCTATCGGGTAGAGTGATCGGGGGACGGGGTAAAAAGGGAGGGAGTCTTCTATCGGGTAGGATGATCGGGGGACAGGGTAAAAAGGGAGGGAGTCTTCTATCGGGTAGGATTGTCGGGGGACGGGGTAAGAAGGGAGGGAGTCTTCTATCGGGTAGGATGATCGGGGGACGGGGAAAGAAGGGAGGGATTCTTCTATCGGGTAGGATTGTCAGGGGACGGGGTAAGAAGGGAGGGAGTCTTCTATCGGGTAGGATTGTCGGGGGACGGGGTAAGAAGGGAGGGAGTCTTCTATCGGGTAGGATGATCGGGGGACGGGGAAAGAAGGGAGGGATTCTTCTATTGGGTAGGATGATCGGGGGACGGGGTAAGAAGGGAGGGAGTCTTCTATCGGGTAGGATGATCGGGGGACGGGGTAAGAAGGGAGGGATTCTTCTATCGGGTAGGATTGTCAGGGGACGGGGTAAGAAGGGAGGGATTCTTCTATCGGGTAGGATTGTCGGGGGACCGGGTAAGAAGGGAGGGAGTCTTCTATTGGGTTATGAGGGACCTCAAGGGGAGGGATTCTTCTATCGGGTTACGAGGGACCTCAAGGGGAGGGAGTCTTGTATTGGGTTACGAGGGACCTCAAGGGGAGGGTGTCTTCTATTGGGTTACGAGGGACCTCAAGGGGAGGGAGTCTTGTATTGGGTTACGAGGGACCTCAAGGGGAGGGTGTCTTCTATTGGGTTACGAGGGACCTCAAGGGGAGGGAGTCTTCTATTGGGTTACGAGGGACCTCAAGGGGAGGGAGTCTTCTGTTGGGTTACGAGGGACCTCAAGGGAAGGGAGTCTTCTATTGGGTTACGAGGGACCTCAAGGGGAGGGAGTCTTGTATTGGGTTACGAGGGACCTCAAGGGGAGGGTGTCTTCTATTGGGTTACGAGGGACCTCAAGGGGAGGGAGTCTTCTATTGGGTTACGAGGGATCTCAAGGGGAGGGAGTCTTGTATCGGGTTACGAGGGACCTCAAGGGGAGGAAGTCTTCTATTGGGTTACGAGGGACCTCAAGGGGAGGGAGTCTTGTATTGGGTTACGAGGGACCTAAAGGGGAGGGAGTCTTCTATTGGGTTACGAGGGACCTCAAGGGGAGGAAGTCTTCTATTGGGTTACGAGGGACCTCAAGGGGAGGGAGTCTTCTATTGGGTTACGAGGGACCTCAAGGGGAGGGAGTCTACTATTGGGTTACGAGGGTCCTCAAGGGGAGGGAGTCTTCTATTGGGTTACGAGGGACCTCAAGGGGAGGGAGTCTTGTATTGGGTTACGAGGGACCTCAAGGGGAGGGAGTCTTCTATTGGGTTACGAGGGACCTCAAGGGGAGGGAGTCTTCTATTGGGTTACGAGGGACCTAAAGGGGAGGGAGTCTTCTATTGGGTTACGAGGGACCTCAAGGGGAGGGAGTCTTCTATCGGGTTACGAGGGACCTCAAGGGGAGGGAGTCTTCTATTGGGTTACGAGGGACCTCAAGGGGAGGGAGTCTTCTATCGGGTTACGATTGACCTCAAGGGGAGGGAGTCTTCTATCGGGTTACGAGGGACCTCAAGGGGAGGGAGTCTTCTAGAGGGTTACGAGGGACCTCAAGGGGAGGGAGTCTTCTATCGGGTTACCAGGGACCTCAAGGGGAGGGAGTCTTCTAGAGGGTTACGTGGGACCTCAAGGGGAGGGAGTCTTCTATTGGGTTACGAGGGACCTCAAGGGGAGGGAGTCTTGTATCGAGTTACGAGGGACCTCAAGGGGAGGAAGTCTTCTATTGGGTTACGAGGGACCTCAAGGGGAGGGAGTCTTGTATCGGGTTACGAGGGACCTCAAGGGGAGGAAGTCTTCTATTGGGTTACGAGGGACCTCAAGGGGAGGGAGTCTTGTATTGGGTTACGAGGGACCTAAAGGGGAGGGAGTCTTCTATTGGGTTACGAGGGACCTCAAGGGGAGGAAGTCTTGTATTGGGTTACGAGGGACCTCAAGGGGAGGGAGTCTTCTATTGGGTTACGAGGGACCTCAAGGGGAGGAAGTCTTCTATTGGGTTACGAGGGACCTCAAGGGGAGGGAGTCTTCTATCGGGTTACGAGGGACCTCAAGGGGAGGGAGTCTTCTATTGGGTTACGAGGGACCTCAAGGGGAGGGAGTCTTCTATCGGGTTACGAGGGACCTCAAGGGAAGGGAGTCTTCTAGAGGGTTACGAGGGACCTCAAGGGGAGGGAGTCTTCTATCGGGTTACGAGGGACCTCAAGGGGAGGGAGTCTTCTATTGGGTTACGAGGGACCTCAAGGGGAGGGAGTCTTCTACTGGGTTACGAGGGACCTCAAGGGGAGGGAGTCTTCTATTGGGTTACGAGGGACCTCAAGGGGAGGGAGTACGTCTTATTTTGGGGCGGAGGGTAAGGGGTCTACGAAGGGGGGTCACTGGAAAATGGCGAAGGAGAGTCGTCTAAGCAATCGTTTTTCTTGTTAGATGAGTAAATGAAATTTTAGCCGCAATATCAGGGCTAATTCCCAAGATTGTGCTAATGTGATGTGTATCTACCGAACACTGGATTTGTCTCCTTTTAGCTCAAGTCGACCAAAAACTCATGTTCATGCTGCTGGCTGGACATTGGATTTTTCTCCTTTTAGCTCAAGTCTACAAAAAAACTCATGTTCATGCTGCTGGCTGGACAACAAAACAGTGTGCATGCTGCTGGCTGGACAACAAAACAGTGTGCATGCTGCTGGCTGGACAACAAAACAGTGTGCATGCTTGTGTGCGTTTAATCTTGAAGAAAATATAAGGAGTTCTCGCTAACTATACATTAATTTTACTTGTATATTTGACACAAATGATATATTTGACACAGATCTGGACAGTCATTGATAACCTCGACTGCTGGGAGAACGTCTCGGACGTCTCGGATGTCTCTCACTGTCTCGATCTGTGTAAAATGTCATTTTTTTGTAAAAAAAAAAAAAAAAAATACCGTGTAGTTTTGTCTTATGTATTGTGTATTTTATATTGTTCAGGTCCAGCGCAGCATGGGGTACTGCCCGCAGATAGACCCGCTGATCGAACACATGA
Source organism: Littorina saxatilis (assembly GCF_037325665.1). NCBI lineage: Eukaryota > Metazoa > Mollusca > Gastropoda > Littorinimorpha > Littorinidae > Littorina > Littorina saxatilis. The sequence continues at coordinate 2,106,011 of NC_090251.1, read as the reverse complement.
CGTGCGAGGAGACACTGTCCATGTTTGGGAGGCTGCGCGGCATCCCCCATTCACACCTGCAGGAATGCGTCACGTCATTCCTTAATATCCTTGAGCTCGGCTCGCACGGCGCCAAGCGAGTGAGTTCACACACCTGTCTTGGTTTAAACAACATGAAAACACAACAGTCAACCTATTAGTGCAGGTAACATCATTGTGACAAATCCACACTTTAGAAACACGCTTTAATGACACACAAACAAATCCACACTTTAGAAACACGCTTTAATGACACACAAACAAATCCACACTTTAGAAACACACTTTAATGACACAAACAAATCCACACTTTAGAAACACACTTCAATGACACACAAACAAATCCACACTTTAGAAACACACTTCAATGACACAAACAAATCCACACTTTAGAAACACACTTCAATGACACACAAACAAATCCACACTTTAGAAACACACTTCAATGACACACAAACAAAGCCACACTTTAGAAACACACTTCAATGACACACAAACAAAGCCACACTTTAGAAACACACTTCAATGACACACAAACAAATCCACACTTTAGAAACACACTTTAATGACACACAAACAAATCCACACTTTAGAAACACACTTCAATGACACACAAACAAATCCACACTTTAGAAACACACTTTAATGACACACAAACAAATCCACACTTTAGAAACACACTTTAATGACACACAAACAAATCCACACTTTAGAAACACACTTTAATGACACACAAACAAATCCACACTTTAGAAACACGCTTTAATGACACACAAACAAATGCACACTTTAGAAACACGCTTTAATGACACACAAACAAATCCACACTTTAGAAACACGCTTTAATGACACACAAACAAATCCACACTTTAGAAACACACTGTAATGACACACAAACAAATCCACACTTTAGAAACACACTTTAATGACACAAACAAATCCACACTTTAGAAACACACTTTAATGACACACAAACAAATCCACACTTTAGAAACACACTTTAATGACACACAAACAAATCCACACTTTAGAAACACACTTTAATGACACAAACAAATCCACACTTTAGAAACACACTTCAATGACACACAAACAAATCCACACTTTAGAAACACACTTCAATGACACACAAACAAAACCACACTTTAGAAACACACTTTAATGACACAATCAAATCCACACTTTAGAAACACACTTCAATGACACACAAACAAATCCACACTTTAGAAACACACTTCAATGACACACAAACAAATCCACACTTTAGAAACACACTTCAATGACACACAAACAAATCCACACTTTAGAAACACACTTCAATGACACACAAACAAATGCCGCATAGAGTCATTTGGATGAATGGAGCACAACCAGCTAAATTGTTATTCTGATAGACACGTGGGGGAATTCGGGGGTTGTGGTTGGATAGACTTACACAACCCTATTCCGATCATCGGGCCATATTCCGCAGGAAGTTTGCGAATATGCTTTCATATTCGCACTAACAAACACACGTGGTTGTTCCAATTCAACTGGAACAGACGGTCATTCCTTCGCTCTCAGGGATCGAAGCATGCAATCCTACTTACCAATGCTTGCCCACCCTGATCTGCTTACTTTTCAACGAAACAAGACATAGATATACACTGTATGCCCTTGTACACAACGAAATCAGTCTTTGAACTGAGACTTTGTTGGTTTGTTTGTTTGTTTGCTTATCGCCCAGTCCACCACGAAGGGTTATATCAGGGCGGTGCTGCTTTGACATTTAACGTGCGCCACACACAAGACAAAAGTCGCAGCACAGGCTTCATGTCTCACCCAGTCACATTATTCTGACACCGGACCAACCAGTCCTAGCACTCACCCCATAATGCCAGACGCCAGGCGGAGCAGCCACTAGATTGCCAATTTTAAAGTCTTAGGTATGACCCGGCCGGGGTTCGAACCCACGACCTCCCGATCACGGGGCGGACGCCTTACCACTAGGCCAACCGTCCCGGTAGGCTGTGTTGGTCGAAAGTTACCGCTTTGCCAAGTCTGGTGTTGCCGTAGTTTAGCCGCCAGAGGGCAGATAAGTGTCAATGCGCACTAACACATGCGGAAGAAGCTTCGTTTGCTCTCGTCTGAAAACAGATGCATCGAAGCAAAAACTTACAGTTACATTGTGAATGTTTAAAACCCTGTACCTAGGTCAGAATAGCATTTTAAACGATATCGTGCGCGAAGCGAAAGGGTCGGATACTTTAACGAGAACAAGTATAATACGCCGAGTCGAAGAGTGATGTTTTGCTGCCAGAGGGCAGATACGTGTATATGCGCACTGACACGTGCGAAGAAATTTCGTCTGCCCTGTCTTGTCAGAAAACAGCTGCATCAAAGCAAAAACTTACTTTTTGCTAGTTTATGACCCTGTACCTAGCGTACCGTCAGAATAGCAATATGAACGCTATCGTGTTTTCAGCGTAGTGATAGGATCAGATATTTTGACTCGGCGTATTATACTTGTTCTCGTCAAAATATCAGACCCTATCGCCACACTGAAAACACGATAGCTGTTAATAACGTACACAGCTGTCTCCGTTTTCATTTGTTGATACACCTGGGCCCATATTCAGGAAAGCTACGACAGGGATTTTGTCAGTACGAGAAACAGAAAACTTCCGATAACCCCCTATCGTGGAATTCATGAACCACCGATAACGCCTATCGTAGGCACTGTCCTACGATAAAGTTAGACTGAGCTGCCTATCCCTACCGATACGCACTGTTGTCGTTACGATAACTTTGATTTCAAGATGGCGGCTATCAGTTTGCAGCGTTACCGAGAAAGAAGAAACATTCTAAGACATACGATTTTTGGGCACGGCATACATGCACAAGTTCATATTCCGCATGCACGATATTTTACAGTTGACTGTTGACGTATGTGATAACTGACAATTATTCAGTTTACGAACAGAATGGGTACCTGCCTTTCGTTTCGCAAGTGATATTCGCGTTGCGGTTTCACGCGTCTGGTCAGAGATCTGTAGCAAGTACGCGTGTATCTCTGGTCTGGTGCATATCAAGATGTTTGCGTGGCGCCGAATAAAAGTCTGTGGACAAACATACAACTAACGCATAACACTGACTGTCTCGCTCTGTGTCAAATGTCTCACTGTGTTCAAACAACTAACACATAACACTGACTGTCTCGCTCTGTGTCAAATGTCTCACTGTTTTTTCTTTATTTCTTTATTTGGTGTTTAACGTCGTTTTCAACCATTCAAGGTTATATCGCGACGGATGTCTCACTGTGTTCAAACAACTTACGTATAAACTATAACACTGACTGTCTCGCTCTGTGTCAAATGTCTCACTGTGGTCAAACAACTAACGCATAACACTGACTGCTGACCACCAGGCGGGCAACCTGAGCGGGGGGATGAAGCGCAAGCTGAGCACAGCGGTATCGCTGATCGGAGACCCTTCCGTCATCCTGCTGGACGAGCCCTCCGCCGGCCTTGACCCCGGCGCGAGACGCCATCTGTGGGACGTGCTGTCCTCGGTCCGGTCAGGGGGGCGCACTCTCATCCTTACCTCGCACAGGTGCGTGTGTGTCTCTGTGTGCGTGTGTATGTGTGTGTGAGTGCGTGTGTGTGTGTGTGTGCGTGTGTGTGTGTGTGTGTGTGTGTGTGTGTGTGTGTGTGTGTGTGTGTGTGTGTGTGTGAAAACAAAAAGTAAAGGGTATCTTTTCAGTGGTATAGCCCAGATGTTAAACATCCGTTTTTGACACCAGCAGACACAACACTATAGTTTCACGTATGATAAATTCAAGTCTTTTTGTATAATGTAAAATTTAACATAATGACTTTTTCTGCACCTAATGTAAATAAGAAAGTATGTGTACAAACATAAAACACACAGATACCATGTTTGTTATCACTAGTTCATTCATTGATTAACATTTTGGAAAACAAAACAAAAACATCGATGTTTTTGTTTAGAAACATACGTGTATTTGAAGATCTGCCTTTGTTCTGATCAAAAATATGTTTCTTTGATCTGAGTAATATCCGGGTATAACGTCATCGGTCCTTGGCCGCAGCTACCCTTCAAAAATGGCGTTTTTGGACGGCATGGTTCACTTTCAACCGTCGAAACGCTGAATTAAACCAAACAATATTTTACATGTTTTACTTCTGTCTTGTGTGTGGCGCACGTTAAATGTCAAAGCAACACCGCCCTGATATAACCCTTCGTGGTGGACTGGGCGTTAAGCAAACAAACAAACACACACACTAACACAGTCTCAGTTCAGAGACTGATTTCGTTGTGTCCAAGGGCATACAGTGTATATCTATGTCTTGTTTCGTTGAAAAGTAAGCAGATAAGGGTGGGCAAGCATTGGTAAGTAGGATTGCATGCTTCGATCTAAGTGAGTGGCTGCAGCTTGGTTATGGTGTACAGGGGTTCTGTGTGCTGATAACTCTGTCAAAGTGAGTGGCTGCAGCTTGGTTATGGTGTACAGGGGTTCTGTGTGCTGATAACTCTGTCAAAGTGAGTGGCTGCAGCTTGGTTATGCTGTACAGGGGTTATGTGTGCTGATAACTCTGTCAAAGTGAGTGGCTGCAGCTTGGTTATGGTGTACAGGGGTTATGTGTGCTGATAACTCTGTCAAAGTGAGTGGCTGCAGCTTGGTTATAGTGTACATGGGTTCTGTGTGCTGATAACTCTGTCAAAGTGAGTGGCTGCAGCTTGGTTATGGTGTACAGGGGTTCTGTATGCTGATAACTTTGTCAAAGTGAGTGGCTACAGCTTGGTTATGGTGTACAGGGGTTATGTGTGCTGATAACTCTGTCAAAGTGAGTGGCTGCAGCTTGGTTATGGTGTACAGGGGTTCTGTGTGCTGATATCTCTGTCAAAGTGAGTGGCTGCAGCTTGGTTATGGTGTACAGGGGTTCTGTGTGCTGATAACTCTGTCAAAGTGAGTGGCTGCAGCTTGGGTATGGTGTACAGGGGTTCTGTGTGCTGATAACTCTGTCAAAGTGAGTGGCTGCAGCTTGGTTATGGTGTACAGGGGTTCTGTGTGCTGATAACTCTGTCAAAGTGAGTGGCTGCAGCTTGGTTATGGTATACAGGGGTTATGTGTGCTGATAACTCTGTCAAAGTGAGTGGCTGCAGCTTGGTTATGGTGTACAGGGGTTATGTGTGCTGATTACTCTGTCAAAGTGAGTGGCTGCAGCTTGGTTATGGTGTAAAGGGGTTCTGTGTGATAATAACTCTGTCAAAGTGAGTGGCTGCAGCTTGGTTATGGTGTACAGGGGTTCTGTGTGCTGATAACTCTGTCAAAGTGAGTGGCTGCAGTTTGGTTGCGGTGTACAGGGGTTCTGTGTGCTGATAACTCTGTCAAAGTGAGTGACTGCAGCTTGGTTATGGTGTACAGGGGTTTTGTGTGCTGATAACTCTCTCAAAGTGAGTGGCTGCAACTTGGTTACGGTGTACAGGGGTTTTGTGTGCTGATAACTTTGTCAAAGTGAGTGACTGCAGCTAGGTTATGGTGTACAGGGGTTTTGTGTGCTGATAACTCTCTCAAAGTGAGTGGCTGCAGCTTGGTTACGGTGTACAGGGGTTCTGTGTGCTGATAACTCTGTCAAAGTGATTGGCTGCAGCTTGGTTACGGTGTACAGGGGTTTTGTGTGCTGATCATTCTGTCAAAGTGAGTGGCTGCAGCTTGGTTACGGTGTACAGGTTTTTTGTGTGCTGATCACTCTGTCAAAGTGAGTGGCTGCAGCTTGGATACGGTGTACAGGGGTTCTGTGTGCTGATCACTCTGTCAAAGTGAGTGGCTGCAGCTTGGATACGGTGTACATGGGTTCTGTGTGCTGATCACTCTGTCAAAGTGAGTGGCTGCAGCTTGGATACGGTGTACAGGGGTTCTGTGTGCTGATCACTCTGTCAAAACAATCCATGGCCGTTGTGTGGAGATTGTGTCTGGGTAACGTTTTACTACAATTTTTTTTGTGGTGATCTGGGTGATCTGGGTAACGTTTTGCTACAAGTGTGGTGTGGTGATCTGGGTAACGTTTTACAAGTGTGGTGAGGTGATCTTGGTAACGTAAAAGTGTGGTGTGGTGATCTAAATAACGATTTACAACAAATGGTGTGTGATGGTTGTGTCTGGGTAATGTTTATAACAAGTGTGGTGTGGTGATTGTTTGTTTGTTTGTTTGTTTGTTTGCTTAACGCCCAGCCGACCACGAAGTGTGTAAAAACAGGCCATATCAGTAACCAAAACAGAAAGATGTCACTCCAGTCCGCGTGCTCGCCTATTTCAACTCCCCCCCCCCCCCCCCCCCCTGTCTTGTTTCCTGGTATGTTGAAATGAGAGAGAGCCAATGGCCATATGCCTAAAAGGTTTCGTTTGAAGCGTTTATTTATAATTATTATTTTTTGATTTGTTTCGTACTTGTTTACATTTTTCCGATCAATAATTTTCTTGTCCTCTTTGTTGGTGTTGTTTGTGGTGATTGTCTTGTTATTTTATTCTTATTTCACTCTCATCCTGAGACATTGTCAGATGATGTTGTTATTCTCTTTTCCTTTCTCACTCATCCACTATTGTAGCATTGAATATGAATTAGTTTTTCCCGGTTGTATCATTCTGAGCGCGGGACTGACGTGGTACCACCTCCTGGCCTCTGACTGGTTTGAAATCTTGCAAAGAGCTGTGACGTAATGAGTGGATGTAGTCTTCAACAGTTCAGGGCCAGGATTGGGGGCTACTCCGGTGTCGCAGTCAAACTATCGACGCATAAACTTTATTTTATGAATATCAGAAATGTTAATTCATGTCTAGTTCTTTTGTTGTACGTGTCAAGAGGCTTGTCGCTAGCCCTCTTATTGTTCTTGCTATTAAACGATGCCAGTTTTTCACACCATTTGAGTCGTCGAAGTCGATGTTGTAATAACGGTTTGAAAAATAAGACGAACTTTTCTAATGTCCTCGTCAGTACATTGATGTTTGTGAACATGCTTTTTTGTTTCATATGTTTGTGTTTGTTGCTGCTTTGTGGGGATGTGGAACCAAACCCTGGACCAGGAGAACAAATCATATCTATTGTTCATATTAATGTGCGAAGTCTTAAGAACAAAATATTTCATTTGCAGGCCGAATTAGGACGTTTCGATATTATTACTGTTTCAGAAACGTGGTTGTCCACAGATGTTGATAATGAAGATATTACTCTGAATGGTTTTCATCCACCAGTAAGATGCGATAGGCCTGGTGATGCTCATGGGGGTGTGGCGGTGTATGTGAAGAGTAATTTGATATGCAAACCCAGATACGATTTGAGCATACCTTCTCTAGAGGCGGTATGGGTGGAAACCAAAATCGACCAGGAGACCCTTCTTGTTGGTACTTTTTATAGACCACCAGATGCTAATGTAAATTACTGGGACTTGATTGATGAATCAATTCAGTCAGCATCAAGGACACCACATAAATTGATAATACTTGGCGATTTTAATGCTGATTGTATGAACAACCCTCCGCCTCACCTTCAACGATTATTAAATGTTAATAGTTTGTTTCAAATCGTGACAGAACCAACACGAATTACAGAACATTCATCTACTCTTATTGACTTGATATTAACCCCATGTCCAGACATGATAGATGCAGTTGATATTTTCCCTCCAGTTTGCAGTGACCATTCTTGTCCGTATGTTAAAATAAAGAAAACAGTTAATTTAAAACGTTCATTCAAGCGCACCATTTATAATTATTCAAAACTCAATATTGGGAAATTTGTAGATGATTTGCAAAATCTAGATTGGCCTGAGGTTGTTAACTTAGAACCACTGGATGCAGCAGTCGAATCATTTACGGATATACTAATGACTGCTGCCAAGCACTGTATGCCTGTAAAAACAGTTGTGATAAATGAACGATATGCCCCATGGATAACCGAGGGAATTAAAAAGTTGATAAGGAAAAAACAAATAATACACAGTTTAGCTAAACGTTTAGATTCTATGTGGTGTTGGGCGTTATTCTCTATGTGGTGTTGGGCGTTATTCTCTATGTGGTGTTGGGCGTTATTCAGACGCATTCGAAACATTTTAGTAGACAAAATTCGTAAAAGAAAAGAAGAATATGATATTGAATTGGACGATAGAATAATTTCGCAAATACATTTTGGTAACAAAGATTGGTGGAAGTTAGTAAATAATTTCATGACCAAGAAAGGCCTATCACAGTCAGAAATTCCACCAATTGACAATAACGGAATTATTTGTTATTCTGATAAGGAGAAAGCAGAAGTAGTTAATACATTTTTTGTTAACCAATCCTGTATTGATGATGAAGATGATCCTTTTCCAACCCTGTCAGAGCACCCAGGATCCGCTCCTCCACTTATTATTACTACTGACATGGTTTCTGGAATTATTAAATCCCTTGACCAAAACAAGGCAGTTGGTCCCGATCTTGTTCATAACAAGATTCTTAAAGCAGCCGTAGACGTTGTCTCTGATCCACTTTCAAAACTGTTTAGTAGATCATTAGTCGAAGGTAGATTTCCAAAGGCTTGGAAAGTGGCACATGTTACCCCAGTTTACAAGAAAGGCGAGAAGTCATTATGCACAAATTATCGCCCAATATCCTTATTAAGGGCAGGTGGGCCAGTGCAAAATTGACCAAATCGTTCAAAACTCTGTTTTGGGTATTTTAGCAGATTATGTTTCCATAACATACCTATCATCCATGTGTGTCGGTGTTTTTGTCAAAAGTGTCCTATTTATCTGTCAATAAAGACAAAATGTGAACATGTGTGGCATTGATTGTCTTCTGTAGTCGATATTCCCCCGCCAAAAAATGTCTCATTTCAAAGGCTAGTTACGGCTTTGTCCTCAGCAAAACAGTGCATTCACGACATACGAAACTGCGCAGGAGCTCTTGACCTATAACATGACATCAGTGTTTTGATGAATGTTCCATTCACTCAGCCACTTGTCCGTTGCAAAGGCAGCAATCGTAATCGAACGGAAATGTCCTTATTTGGAAGGTACTCGACATCCATTGGTTCGTTTCATAAACCGAAATCGGGAACCAGTTTACTTTGTGAGTGCGCATGCTCAGCTTACGAATTTTGCATACGGAAACTACCGAAGAGACTCTCGGCCATGACGGGAACACCCGAAGTTCACTCGGTTTTACAACATCGTGGTTACACATCAAACGATCGGTGACAACCGAAAGCGAATTTTTCCTTGAGAAACAACCTTTGATACGATAACAATGGCTCGAAATAAGAAAGAGGACAATGTCTTTATTAGTTCGGTTAGCAACAACAAGTAGTTCCGCTGGTACTAGGCCAAAGTTTGGATTCTGCCGGTGTTTCTGATACAGAGGAAAGCTTTGATCTCCACGCAGATCCACAGGTCGCCATTTCCGAACACGCCATGCAGCACACTTTTTACGTCTCGGCACTGGCTTGCTTTGCGCTGAATTTCAGTCAGTTTCTGTGCAGTATCTCCTTGACAAGCAAGTTGAGCATTTGCTACGCAAAAAAAAAAAAAACAGGAGAAAGTGTCCAACATCAGTCAGATTATTGGTAATGTTTGCTGGGCCTGCCATTTCCCGAACGAAACTGGATCAGCAACTGTATCAATCAGCACTGTGCTTGCCCTTGAGTTGCTGTAAGATTTTAAGATGACTTATGTAAATTCTGGAGGATGTAATTTTGGTGCTACAAAGAACCGACGCGCTCACAAAACAAAACGAACACTAGAACTGGAAAATTAATTAAAGTTTTATTGTGGATATGGTCATACTTGTCAATGTCATAGCAATCAGGAATCAGCTCGTAATATCAATCTATAAAAAGCTAAACATAAACCTATGAAGAGCTAAATAACTTATATAGGAGCGTGGCGGAAAAACTAATCTAAGTTTAGAATGTGAATTAAAGCTAAAATGTGAAGTAGAAATGACTAGCTTGAGTAAGAGTGCAGAACAGTAGAGTGTGAAGCGTGGAGCATGGAGCGAGAAGTGCGGAGCGAGAAGCGCGGAGCGCGGAGCGGTGGAAACTGATAGAAAGAAAAAACTAAACTTAGAATTCGAAACATCAAACTAAACATCAAAGGTGTCCAAAAAACATAAACATCAAAGATGGACGTCAAAAATGGCGGCCGAAACAAGATGGCGGCCGAAACAAGATGGCGGCAAATCAATAAAAAATCACCAAAGCTATCATGAACACCAAGACAAAATATGTTAGAAAACCCTACATAGAATAAACGTAGGACACACTAGGCTAACTAAACAAGAAACGACACGCAGTGAAAGGAAAGCTGACCAACAATACAGGACGGAGAAATACAAATACGACTCGCGAACATGAACCAAAATCTTACAGAAGGTTAGCAAACAAAAACTGGCTTAAAGTCAAATCATAATAAACCAGAACAGTCTCAGCTCTTCCCTTGCATAGATATAAACGTAAGACAAAGAAACGGAAAGAAGACAAAGAAACGGACAGAAGACACAGAAACGGAAAGAAGTCATAAACAAAGATTCGAAACGAAAATTACACGAATTCGGTAAATAAAAGCAACATAGTCAGAAATGGATACTCGCCTTTGACAGCATCAATAATCTAAAACAGACTCAAGGCGAGCAACTGAACCTGAACTACAAAATAACTTAAAACAAAACTGGAGGCTGGCAGAAGAAACTGGGCCCCGGAACAGAGCAAAAAAAATCTATCTATACTAAAACATCTTGTTCCGTGAACGGCTTCCCAGTAAGTGACGACGAATACAGGCTATCCACCACAGAGGTGAACTAAAAATTACTGCGCGTTACTACGGTTCTACTGTTGCAAAGCATGCGTCCCGTGCTCTCCGGGGAAAATCTCCAGAGGCTAGCATGGTCCAGCGTGAGCCATACAGGCACATGAAATCAATATCAGAAAAACGCCGGCCACACTCGTTTATAAATCTGTTCGTTACAATATTTAATGTCAGTACAACAAAAACAAAGGTCGTACCAGGACGCTCATACTTAATAAAGAAAACTAGAAAATAAAGAGCGAGCTAGACCCGCACGCGAACCTACAGAGGTGGTTGCAAAATGGGAACAAATAGGGACAAAAGTGAGAAAAGTGAAAGAAAAAAGGTGAGAAGGAGATCAGAAAAAGGGGAAGCCACCACCACGGAAAGTCGCATGCGAGTCAAGCTAGAAGCATGACTAAAAAACACAAGCAAAACAAAAGGAATCTAGATACACAGAAGGCTCCTTAGCAGGGGCATTCACATTCCCCCCTCGAAGACATCTTAGTCTTTACAAAAATCGACATAAAAAATCAACAAAAAAATCATCGAATACATACGTGGTTCAAAAACAAAATCCGAAACACTACAGAATCCTTTTGGCATTATCCAAAACGTAGCTGTTCGAAGCGCACTCTCTGAGTCTCAATCTAAAAAATCACACGTGTTCTTTCAACAAATGTAACATCATATTTCGTCGGTCCGTCACTGTCAACATACCGTGTCAACATTATTCTTACACCTTTACATAAACCGCAACTCAGTATGAAAGACTGTAGTCGCAACCTACAGAAGAATACAAATGAAAAACATCTTCCGTCTTCTTAATCATAAGCACAGGCATCCGCACGCGGGAAGGACTAAACAAACCGATTCATTAAGCGCTTGCCTCTGTCAAGAGCTTTCGTTCCAAAATGCGGAACCAAAAACATATATACAAATGCAGAGAAACCACAAAGTCACAAAAAATATTTGCATTAAGACGAAATTTTCTCCCCAAATTAAAACAGCGCCACCTGTCAAAAAGGCGAACGGATTACGTCAGACCAAAACATGCACAAACGGTCTGTCGAAAACAGTAAAGTTCACTGGGAAAATCATTGAGTGTCCGGGTCTGCCTTCACCAGCACGGTCAGCTTAGAGATGGGGCGCCAGTAGTAGAAAGTGGAATGGCTCGTCTTCGAGGTGACCTTGACAGTCTTGAGCTTGCAGGTTCGCACGAGCCCATCGTCGCTGGGGCGAACCTCCGTCACGAGTCCAAGAGGCCAATCTGCTCTGCATACGGCTTCGTCACGTAGCACGACGACATCTCCGACAGCAACGTTTCGTTGGGGAAGAAGCCACTTTCTTCTTCGTCGTGGTCGTCTTCGTTGTGGTCTTCTTTGTACTAGTCTTCTTTGTACTGGTCTTCTTCGTCGTTGTCTTCTTCGTTGTGGTCTTCTTCGTACTGGTCTTCTTCGTAGTGGTCTTCTTCGTAGTGGTCTGCTCAAAATCCTTTCCATGGCATGGAGGGGGTCGGAGATGCTGGGTTCGGCGAGTGTCGTGCGGTATACGGAAGCGACTGATTCACCTTCGTACTCGCTGAGACAATGTTCTGTTAGAGACACGTGCATCACGTCATGGACAGACTGTTTTGGCGACACTTGTCCCAGTATCGTCCAACCCAACGGTGTGAGAACGGCGTATGGGTCTCCCTTGATGACTCTCTCTGGCATGAATAGCTCTGCATGATCGTAGCCAATCAACAACCCGGGAGTGCAGCCTTCGAGCAACGGGGGAATCTCGCTGACAATATGACTCAAATGCTTGATGTTACGAGCGGTTTCTGATGTTGGTATGTTCTCAGTGTCATTGGTGAGATGGTCCGTCGTGTAGAGCGTTTTCAGGTTGTGGGAAGCATTGGAGTTGAGGGCCTTGACACACAATCCGGTCACTCTCTGACATTCAATATGAGTGTTCTGAGAAGTCATAGTGTTCAGCCTCAATGACGCTGGCTCAGAATGAGTGTTCAGCTTGTCACTCAAAGATTCAGTAACGAAGGAGATGCAAGACATGGTGTCAAGCAGTGCATATGTCGTATGCTCTACCGTGGGATTCTCTTTCGTCGAAACTCTGACCGGAACAATCATGGTAGTTCTGACTGGTCTGTCTGACTTGTTGGTCGTCGCGAATGCTGATCCAGAGGCAGAAACACGGGCATCTTGACTGAGACAGACAAACCTTGAAGAATCTGGCGGTCCCCGGGCATTCCGTTGCTGATTGGGAAACTTCTTCCTGTAGCTAGGCGCTCCATGCAGCATAGTGAGATGTGGGCCTTGGCACTTGTCACATATCGCCCTGGTAGTGCAGTCTACACTTCTATGGTCAGTCTTTCTGGCACAGGAGAAGCACAAGGACGTTTCGTACATGAAGTGTTTCCTGTCCTCAACGGGAATCTCATCGAACCTCTGGCATCTGAGTAGAGGATGAGAAGAAGAGCTGGTCGGAAAACGAACGGTACAAAAGGGACAGACTTCGTCGCAGTTCGTACTCAGGACAGTTTTAGCGTGGTGCTGACATCTGTCACACTCTTGACATGCAGATGTAGTAGAACAATCCGTACTGTACGATGTTTTCTTGGGGACTGCTGAACTGGCGGTCTGTGAGGTGGAAGAGGCGGCAGATTTGCTGGAGGAGAAAAGGGGCTCGCAAAGGATGTCTGCCTCTGTCTTGATGAAAGCTGACAACTCCTCAAAGGTAGGGTAGCGTTTCTTCTCGTTCTTGGTCTTGTTTACTTTCCGCACCCAGTTTCTCACCAACCAATCTGGAAGCTTGCTCATGAGTGTCTTGTGATAGGCTTGGTCTTCCAGATTCTGTAGCTGGCCTATCACTCGGCTAGCCACAAGGCATTGTCCAAGAAAGTCCGAGAAGGCGCGAAGGGCTTGTCCATCTTTGGGTTTGATTACCGGCCATGCATCTAGTTTCTCTCGGAAGGCTCTGGCAACGACGAAAGAACTGCCGAATCTTTCCTCCAGCGTCTGAAGGGCCTGCTGATAGGCCTGGGCATCCCTGATCAGAAAGAGTCCCTTGACCGCATCCTTCGCCGGACCGTCCAAGTACTTCTCCAAGTAGAGGAGCTTTTCCTCTGCAGAAACGCCCTGCCGCTCAATCAAAAGAGTGAATGAGGACCTCCAGAGAGGGTACGTCAAAGGATCTCCTGAAAACGTAGTGGGCTCCTGCGTCGGTAACCTGTTGATCAGGAGAGCCTCAGCTAGAGTACGAGCTAGGGCAGAACCCTCGGAGAGCGCTGGCTGGCCTTGCATCTGAGGAAGGTATGCATCTTGCCCGTAGTAGACGTCTGAAGGGCTCGTGACCGGAGCCTCTTGAAAACCATGCTGTGTGTAGTCAGTGTCAGGAGCAAAGCTTGCAGCGTGGTCATATTGCTGCGTTTGCATGGGAGGATGCATGACAGCAGGCCCATATGAAAAGTTTGGCACATAGGTCGGAGACTCTCGGGAGGTCATGGCAGGAAAAGGACCAGGGAAAGGCCCGGGAAAAGGTCTCGCTGATGGATTGAGGGATTTGTGAGGGAAACGGGAAGGCGCGTAGATCTGGCGAGGACGATCTTCGTGGCTTGGAATCTCAGCTTTGACAAACTGAGGCCGAAAGGAGGTCGCGAATTGGCCTCCGACTCTTGTCGTCATCGTGGTGGCTGTAGTCATCGTCGTAGTGGTAGGAGCCGTGGCTGTGACTGCTGCTGGAAGTGGGTGAAAAGCGGAGACAGGTTGAGCAAGGGTCCTGGAGATGCCTCGAAGAGTGTCGCGGATATCCTCGGCGGCCGACTGGAGATGCGAAGGGGCATAAGCCCTGACCTCCGTGGGCTGCTGAAGTGGCGGGAGTCCAGGCTTGGCTGCCGCAGGCTGATGTTGCCCAGAGACGAGGGTGTTGGCTGACGGCTGGTGACGCGGGCGGGCGTAGGTGTCGGCTGTCGCAGGCTTATATGTATCTTGTGTGTGCTGTGTGTGCCTATCATACCCTACCGCCACATCTCCTATGCTCTCTAGGTGTGTACCTACATGCAGGGTGCTGTGAGTACCTAGGTACCTATCAATGGGGCTGTCACGAGGTAGCTGAGGCATGAATCTTTCTCTAGCCCTTTGCTGGTCTTCTATGTCAGTTTTAATGATCTTAAAAACGTCATGCTCTTCTTGCATCTTGCCTTCTCTCTCCACCCTCTCTAGTGCAGCCTTAACTTCCTTTTCTTTTTTCTTCAAAGCTAACCTTTCATCTTGAGCTTCCCTCTCTAAACGAGCACACTCTCTTTCCATCTCTGCCTTCTTCTCAGCTCTCTTTCCATCTCTGCCTTCTTCTCTGCCGCCAAAGCTTTAGACCTAGAAGCCTTCTCCTCTAAAAGCAAAAGAGTCTCTTCTTGTCTAGCCCTTTCATCTGCGACCATTTGCTGGGACCTAAATCTCGCTGCGCTAACCGCCAAAGAAGCATCTAGAGAAACCTCTCTAGCAACTCCAGAAGCGACTGTGGAAGTCAAGTCCGAGCTAGAGGCGTACGAGTCTAACTTGGGAAAGAGACTGCGGTATTGTTCTTTGAGCGTCTCCGTTTGCATGTGCATATCGCTCAAATCCTCTTCTATAGCTACATCACTTTCGGCCACTTGACGAAGCCTTGAGTTCGCTACATTTAGCTCGTTTAAGCGCTCACAGAGGGTTATTTTTTGAGCTTTAAGGATTCTCCTTTGGTCTGGTGTTTCCCTAAAAGCTGTGCACAACTCGCTGATCACATTCTTGTGAGCTCGGCTTATGGCCCAGTACTTGTCTGACAGTTCCCTCACCTCAGCATTAAGTCTAGCCCTAACAATGGCGGGGCCTCTTTCTTCTCTACTTCGTTGAGCGAGATGCTCTGCACTTGCAGCCTGTTGGGAGGGCTCAGTTCCTAAACCTTCCTGTGTAGGAGAATGTTCAGCTTGAGAGGGAAAGTTATCTGAATTCAAAGTGTCTTGGGTCTGAGTGGGTTCAGCTAGAGACTCTCCCTGAGCGCCATCACGGTCGCCTTCATACTTACGACTATCAGTGTCCGAAGCAAAATGTTCATCCCTTTCTAACTTCAAAGTGTAAGGGGATAGCTCGGCACTCTCATGAGAAGGTAATTTCTCATCCATACTTTAAGTCAAGTGAAAACGTAGAGGTTAACAAAGACTTGCGAAATATAGAGAAACAAAATTCAAAACGGCACACCTCGGGTCACTCACTAGAGGGGAAGAAAATACGAAGTACGAAGTGTGCAATGCTATGGTCAACAAACCTAAAATAATGCCTAAGTTGCTCTGCTCTGGGCCCGACAAAATAAATTAAAATATTGTTCGCTAGATACGAAACACAGTTCCTTTAAGACAAAAGGTTCATGATCTCTTCACAAGATCCGTAAGGATAAGAAGTTCAAAAGTCAGTGGCCCTAATCACAGGCCTACAAAAGTTCATAAAGTTCTTTGTCGAAAACAATCCAAAATGTTCCAAAAAATATCAAAGTTTCCACTGTGCTTGCCCTTGAGTTGCTGTAAGATTTTAAGATGACTTATGTAAATTCTGGAGGATGTAATTTTGGTGCTACAAAGAACCGACGCGCTCACAAAACAAAACGAACACTAGAATTGGAAAATTAATTAAAGTTTTATTGTGGATATGGTCATACTTGTCAATGTCATAGGAATCAGGAATCAGCTCGTAATATCGTAAAAAGCTAAACATAAACCTATGGAGAGCTAAGTAACTTATATAGGAGCGTGGCGGAAAAAACTGATCTAAGTTAGAATATGTGAATAGATGCTAAAATGTGGAGTAGATATGATTAGCTTGAGTAAGAGCGCAGAACAGTAGAGTGTGAAGCGTGGAGCGTGGAGTGAGAAGCGCGGAGCGAGAAGCGCGGAGCGTGGAGCGGTGGAAACTGATAGAAAGAAAAAGCTAAACTTAGAATTCGAAACATCAAACTAAACATCAAAGGTGTCCTAAAAACATAAACATCAAAGATGGACGTCAAAATGGCGGCCGAAACAAGATGGCGGCCGAAACAAGATGGCGGCAAATCAATAAAAAATCACCAAAGCTATCATGAACACCAAGACAAAATATGTTAGAAAACCCTACATAGAATAAACGTAGGACACACTAGGCTAACTAAACAAGAAACGACACGCAGTGAAAGGAAAGCTGACCAACAATACAGGACGGAGAAATACAAATACGACTCGCGAACATGAACCAAAATCTTACAGAAGGTTAGCAAACAAAAACTGGCTTAAAGTCAAATCATAATAAACCAGAACAGTCTCAGCTCTTCCCTTCCATAGATATAAACGTAAGACAAAGAAACGGAAAGAAGACAAAGAAACGAACAGAAGACACAGAAACGGAAAGAAGTCATAAACAAAGATTCGAAACGAAAATTACACGAATTCGGTAAAGAAAAGCAACATAGTCAGAAATGGATACTCGCCTTTGACAGCATCAATAATCTAAAACAGACTCAAGGCGAGCAACTGAACCTGAACTACAAAATAACTTAAAACAAAACTGGAGGCTGGCAGAAGAAACTGGGCCCCGGAACAGAGCAAAAAAAATCTATCTATACTAAAACATCTTGTTCCGTGAACGGCTTCCCAGTAAGTGACAACGAATACAGGCTATCCACCACAGAGGTGAACTAAAAATTACTGCGCGTTACTACGATATTACTGTTGCAAAGCATGCGTCCCGTGCTATCCGGGGAAAATCTCCAGAGGCTAGCATGGTCCAGCGTGAGCCATACAGGCACATGAAATCAATATCAGAAAAACGCCGGCCACACTCGTTTATAAATCTGTTCGTTACAATATTTAACGTCAGTAAAACAAAAACAAAGGTCGTACCAGGACGCTCATACTTAATAAAGAAAACTAGAAGATAAAAGCGAGCTAGACCCGCACGCGAACCTACAAAGGTGGTTGCAAAAAGGGAACAAATAGGGGCAAAAGTGAGAAAAGTGAAAGAAAAGAGGTGAGAAGGAGATCAGAAAAAGGGGAAGCCACCACCACGGAAAGTCGCATGCGAGTCAAGCTAGAAGCATGACTAAAAAACACAAGCAAAACAAAAGGAATCTAGATACACAGAAGGCTCCTTAGCAGGGGCATTCACATGCACTTTCGTAAATTCCGTCACTGTCTTGACGAACTGTGTCATTTTCTTCACCGCGATACACAGTTCATTGCGAAGAGCTTCCTCAGTAAATCGTTCAGATTCCACGTACGATTTGTTGTCAAAAAACAACTCAAAGGAAAGTTTCAAACCCATCATCCTCCATCTTGCTTGTCGAAGCACCAAAGTACTGTATCGATGTAAAAACAAAAGCAGAAAACTTCGAGGAAACCAACAAATCGACGAGATAACGGAAGGAAATAAGCCTCGTTCTGGCTCAAGTAAGTTACCGTTAAAAATACCGTTATTCTCGCATGCAAATACAAACGAGAATCGGGTCATTGATACACGTTTAGCGCTGGGGCAGTATCCCCATGCTGGTTGACAGAGGGAAAGAAGGGATGGACGCATAAATTCTCTGCTGGCGTGCTAAAGGCTAAGTAGTTTGCAATTCAAATAAACTAAGCTGTTCATTCATAACACAGTTTTGTCCTTGTGTGTCTGTTTCAATAGTGTTTCTGTGGTGTTCAATCTTCAATGTCGTTTTTCTCAGTTCAGCCATTTTGCCTACGGTTACGTCTTGGGTTACGCGATTTCTCTGGCTGTAATTTAGCTAGAGCAATATTTTCTTTTGTAGTTTGTGAAGAATATAACATTCTGGGGGATTACGAAGGGGTTTTGCTGAACTTTTATTATAGTCATATCCAGATTATTTCAAAAAATAATTTCGCAAGCGTTACCCTAAAGTTTGACAGTTGTAACAAAGAAGTGTTCCTAACTCCAAATATAAATATAATAAACAAGATCTGCTTCGTAATCCCCTAGAGCATACCCAGAAGGATAAAATAAAACAATAATTGGAAGTGTGACAATCACATCTGATGAAAATCCGTGTATCTCCTGTACTCCACTTTTGTCTGTATTTTGACTGTTTTTGTCGCATAAAACAAAAACCAGCAACCGAAAATACAAAAAGTGACTATTCTTTGTCATCATTTGTTCATTTCTTTCATAAAATAACATTCAGACACAATAAAACATTCAAAATAAAAAAGGTAGTGCACTGGCCCACCTCCCCTTAAGCTGTATCGGTAAAGTAATGGAAAAATGTATTCAAACTCATATGTTTACGTATTTGACAGATCATAATTTATTGACAGTATCTCAGTCAGGCTTTATTCCAGGTGACTCAACTGTTTTTCAACTTCTTGGTATATATGACGATTTGTGTCAATCTTTGGACAAGCAATGTACATCACAAGCAATATTTTTTGATATCTCCAAAGCGTTCGATAGAGTATGGCATCGTAGTCTGATCTATAAATTATACGCAATAGGTATACGAGATATGTTATTAGAATGGATTAAAGATTATTTGGCTGATAGAACTCAAGCTGTAGTTATAAAAGGTTGCATGTCAAATTACCGCTGTGTTCATTCTGGTGTCCCTCAAGGGTCAGTCTTGGGGCCACTTCTGTTTCTTGTTTATATTAATGACATTGTTGTTGATATTAAATCAATAATTAAATTATTTGCCGACGACACGAGTATGTACGTGTCCCTCGATAATACACTTGAACGCACTGAAATTTTGAATTCTGATGCACAACAGATAATGCAATGGGCAAACAATTGGAAAGTTAATTTTAATCAGTCCAAAACTGAATTATTGACTGTCTCAACTAGAAGACAACCGGAAACATTGCCGCTAAAATTTGGCGAAGAGATATTAATTGAAACCACTGTTCATAAACATTTGGGCGTGTATCTGCAAAATGACTGTAAATGGAATCATCATGTACACTCTATAGTTGTTAAAGCTCGTGTTTTAGTTGCATGTTTGCGTTCCTATAAATATCGACTCAGTCGCAAGGCACTAGAAATGATGTATAAGGCTTTTATTCTTCCTCATTTTGACTATGCTGATGTAATATGGGATAATTGCAATGCAATGTTGGCAGTTGAACTTGAAAAAATGCACCTAGATGCTATTAGAGCTATTATTGGAGCTGTTCGTGGAACAAGCCATCAAAAACTTTCCAATGAGTCAGGTTTTACAACACTGCAAGAACGGCGCAGAAAACATAAATTGATCGTTTATTTTAAATTAGTTAATGGTCTCGCGCCAGTGTATTTACTTGATTACTTACCATCTCTCATTTCAGCAGTAAATCCGTACCACCGACGCAAACCATATGATAGGCAAATGTTTCGATGTAGAACTGAATTATATAAGCATTCCTTTTTTCCTTCTCCAACATCTTTATGGAATGAATTACCTGATCATATTACACAAACGAATTCAATTGGTTGTTTTAAAAGATTTTTGTCCAGAGATGACCCTCTAATTCCCCCGTATGTCTACTCTAAAGTTCGAAAAGCAGAAATCATTCACTGTAAATTAAGATTAGAGATAAGCGATTTAAATGCAGATATGTTTAAAAGACATTTGACAAATGATGTTTTCTGCAGGTGTGGTTTTCATGTTGAACATTGTGAACACTTTTTATTTGACTGTCCATTGTACACGAATGTTAGAGCAACCACTATTGATACTCTACCAGATAATAATAATATTACTGTTTTGTGTGCTGTGTACGGTAATAGTGACAAGTCCTTGGCTGAAAATACAGCGCTGTTTCATCAGATTCAGAAATTTATATTAGACAGCAAACGTTTTTGTTAATACCATATGTTTAGTCATTTTCTTATTAGAGCATTGAATTGATCTATAGTGGATGCAATCTCTCTCTCTCTCTCTCTCTCTCTCTCTCTCTCTCTCTCTCTCTCTCTCTCTCTCTCTCTCTCTCTCTCTCTCTCTCTCTCTGTGATTGTCCTCTGTGTCTCTCTCTCTGTGTGTCTCTATGTGTCTGTGTGTGTGTGTGTGTGTGTGTGTGTGTGTGTGTGTGTGTGTGTGTGTATGTATGTGTGTGTGCGTTGTGTGTGTGAGATTTCCGTACCACTGTTGCTATAGTTATCGTTGTTGTTCTTGTTTTCATTTGTTTAAATATCATGCATTTAAAATATTGTCCGCCAGATTACTCGTTTGTTTCTAAGAGCACATTTATAAGTTTATCTTGTTGTGCTCCCTTAATTACAACTTTCAATTACGGCTTTGTATTTATGCAACTGAATAAAACAACTGTTTAAACCAAGGGCCATATCAGGGCGGTGCTGCTTTGACATATAACGTGCGCCACACACAAGACAGAAGTCGCAGCACAAGCTTCATGTCTCACCAAGTCACATTATTCTGACACCGGACCAACCAGTCGTAGCACTAACCCCATAATGCCAGACGCCAAGCGGAGCAGCCACTAGATTGCCAATTTTAAAGTCTTAGGTATGACCCGGCCGGGGTTCGAACCCACGACCTCCCGATCACGGGGCGGACCGCCTTACCACTAGGTGCCGGTTGTGATGATTGTGTCTGGGTAACGTTTTACAACAAGGGTTGTGTGGTGAGTGTGTCTGGGTAACGCGTTACAACAAGGGTTTTGTGTTGATTGTGACTGGGTAACGCGTTACAACAAGGGTTTTGTGTTGAGTGTGACTGGGTAACGCGTTACAACAAGGGTTTTGTGTTGAGTGTGACTGGGTAACGCGTTACAACAAGTGTTGTGTGTTGAGTGTGACTGGGTAACGCGTTACAACAAGGGTTTTGTGTTGAGTGTGACTGGGTAACGCGTTACAACAAGTGTTGAGTGTGACTGGGTAACGCGTTACAACAAGTGTTGTGTGTTGAGTGTGACTGGGTAACGCGTTACAACAAGTGTTGTGTGTTGAGTGTGTCTGGGTAACGCGTTACAACAAGTGTTGTGTTGATTGCAGCATGGAGGAGTGCGAGGCGCTGTGTACACGTTACAACAAGTGTTGTCTTGATTGCAGCATGGAGGAGTGCGAGGCGCTGTGTACACGTGTGGCCATCATGGTCAACGGCAGAATGAAGTGTCTGGGCACCACGCAGCACCTCAAGTCGCGCTTCGGTCAAGGCTTCACGCTATCGGTCAAGATGGGCATCACGGAGGACGATCAACTGGCGCCCTCTGAACCCCTCGTGGCCTACGTCCAGAGTCACTTCCCCTCAGCCAAATGCTTCGACTCTGACCAGGGCTACGCACACATCCAGGTCCCGGACCCCAAAACGCTCATGTCGGACGTGTTTCGCGCACTGGAGAACGCCAAGGACGCGCTGAACGTACAGGACTACAGCGTGCATCAGACTTCTCTCGAGCAGGTCTTCCTCTACTTCACCTCCGTCCAGCAACACTAGGGAGGGTCGGAGGGAGGGGGGTTCGGTGGGTGGGTGGGTGGGGGTGGGGGTTGTTACTGTCACTGTGGAGGCTGCTGAATGGCTGGGGAAAGTGTGTGTGTGTGTGTGTGTGTGTGTGTGTGTGTGTGTGTGTGTGTGCCAAGCTATACTGTGTGACAATTTGATCTACAACCATACGCAGTTACAACGTTACATCGTGATGGTGTTTCCATAGAAAATGACAATACAATGGACCCCACCCCCCAATGTAAGACCTCCCAAAAACTTAGAAAACCAGGTCTTACAAAAAGAAGAACATCTTGAAATGGGGTACAGAGGTTATAAACAGAACGTCTGAGAAATTAGCGTCTTAGAAAGGAGGGAGTTTTAAATTGGAGAGTCTTCTAAGGGGGTTCCACTGTAGAACACAAGTGTTATAATGGACCACAAGTGTTATAATGGACCACAAGTGTTATAATGGACCACAAGTGTTATAATAGACCACACGTGTTATAATGGACCACAAGTGTTATAATGGACAACGAGTGTTATAATGGACCACAAGTGTTATAATGGACCACAAGTGTTATAATGGACCACAAGTGTTATAATGGACCACACGTGTTATAATGGACCACAAGTGTTATAATGGACAACGAGTGTTATAATGGACCACCAGTGTTATAATGGACCACAAGTGTTATAATGGACCACAAGTGTTATAATGGACCACAAGTGTTATAATGGACCACACGTGTTATAATGGACCACATGTGTTATAATGGACCACACGTGTTATAATTGACCACAAGTGTTATAATGGACCACAAGTGTTATAATGGACCAGAAGACAGTTGGCAGCGAACAAAGGATTGATACAATGCAGCCTTTTATCGCCCGATGCGTCCAAGTAATTACCTGTTATCTCAAATGATCTCAATTGTCCTATTCGTCACGCTCATAAGAAAAATACCTATCTCAGTGTTAGGCATTTCTGCAGTAAAACTACAGGGGAAGCTACTGGAAGGGTATCTATTATGTGTTAGAGATTACAAACTCTCAGACCATCGGAAACCATTGCCACGGTAACGTAAGCAAAACTGCCGATCTCGTTTCTTGAGTTAGGCTCTTTTTCTGTGTGATACAGGAAGACTTGTTTTGAGAATGTTTGAATGTATGCAAACGCTCTTTGTGGGTTGTTATACAGTTTTGCTGATTGAAAATGTTGCTGTCAGCTCTTTATCTCACGTTTATCCAGCTGTCACCGCTCGAGATAGGCAGTTTGCAACTTATAACTAAAAATTTAATGAGATGGGCAGATTGTTCAGAAACCGAAAAAAGTTTTTTGCGTTTTTCTCAAAATATGACATCGGCAATTATCTCATGAGCGTGACGTATTGTTGTGTACATCTTACTGAGAAACTATGTTCCATTACATTAAGGCGAGATGTCATTTTTAAAAGATAGTCTGGGACTAACCTGAGTCAACAATAAGTCTTAAGTAACGAGCAGTGTCCGTCCGTATGGGCGGCCGAGCGAGACTAGGCCATGAGTTTGAATGAACGTTCCAAAATAATTGACTTTGCTTGACAGCGCCTAAACCTTATGAAACAGTTAACGACGGAGCACATTTTGTATGCGCAGAATTTTATATATCTTTATGTTTTATTATCAGCTTATTTAGCTTCCATTGTGAAATATACCTACCAGTCTGAGCATGTTTAGTGTTGATCACTGTCTCTTTGCCTTGAACTCAACTATACCAGTGTATTGTGTGTGTGTGTGTGTGTGTGTGTGTGTGTGTGTGTGTACGTGTGTGTGTGTGTGTGTGTGTGTGTGTGTGTACCCCCGTTTCCACAGGTTTGGTTGCCTAAATCACCATAAGGCAACCATCCACACGTGGATGGCAACCTAAACTCTGGATGCCAACCTAATTGTGTGTATGGTCGCTTCATTTAACACCGTTAAATTGACTTTTTTGACGGAAAGAATGTCATAACAATGTTCAAAATGACATTCTTTCCGTCCTCTATAGGCGACGAAATAGGTCAAATTTTGTGCATTTTTTAGTGCAAAATTCTTCGATGCCGGAGCGAGTACTGCACCCGGTGCTGTTGTAGTGCAAGTGCACTAGAAAGGCACTGCACCCAGTGCCGCCTCTTAGGTAACCATCCACACTTTAGGTACGCGTGTGTGCCAGTGTGTGTGTGTGTGTGTGTGTGTGTGTGTGTGTGTAAGAGAGAACAAGTCGCGTAAGGCGAAAATAAAACATTTAGTCAAGTAGCTGTCGAACTCACAGAGTGAAACTGAACGCAATGCAATTTTTCAGCAAGACCGTATCAGTCCACCGCTCATGGCAAAGGCAGTGAAATTGACAAGAAGAGCGGGGTAGTAGTTGCGCTGAGATGGATAGCAAGCTTTTCTGTACCTCTCTTAGTTTTAACTTTCTGAGCGTGATTTTAATCCAAACATATCATATCTATATGTTTTTGGAATCAGGAACCGACAAGGAATAAGATGAAAGTGTTTTTAAATTGATTTGGACAATTTAATTTTGATAATAATTTTTATATCTTTAATTTTCAGAGCTTGTTTTTCATCCAAATACAACATATTTATATGTTTTTGGAATCAGAAAATGATAAAGAATAAGATGAACGTACATTTGGATCGTTTTATAACAAAAATATTTTTTTCACAAATTTCAGATTTTTAATGACCAAAGTCATTAATTAATTTTTAAGCCACCAAGCTGAAATGCAATACCGAAGTCCGGGCTTCGTCGAAAATTGCTTGGCCAAAATGTCAATCAATTTGAAAGAAAAATGAGGGTGTGACAGTGCCGCCCCATCTTTTACAAAAAGCCGGATGTGACGTCACCAAAGGTATTTATCGAAAAAAAGAAAAATTAGTTTCGGGGATATCAATCCCAGGAACTCTCATGTAAAATGTCATAAAGATCAGTCCAGTAGTTTGGTCTGAATCGCTCTACACGCACGCACGCACACACACACACACACATACACACACCCACACACACACACACACACATACACCACGACCCTCGTTTCGATTCCCCCTCGATGTTAAAACATTTAGTCAAAACTTGACTAAATGTAAAAAGGAGATTCACTTGGTGTGATTTCCTTCAAACATTAAATACTACTACCTTCAAATAAAAAGATGACATGCATTATTTACTGCTACACCACCATGTCTGAGTCATGATCTGGGCCAGCGTTCCCCATTCGTTGGTGAGCATTGACGTCCCCAACCACAACCCAGTGTTCCTCTATCGTTGGTGAGCATTGACGTCCCTAACCACTACCCAGTGTTCCTCATTCGTTGGTGAGCATTGACGTCCCCAACCACTACCCAGCGTTCCTCATTCGTTGATGAGCATTGACGTCCCCAACCACTACCCAGCGTTCCTCATTCGTTGGTGAGCATTGACGTCCCCAACCACTACCCAGCGTTCCTCATTCGTTGGTGAGCATTGACGTCCCCAACCACTACCCAGCGTTCCTCATTCGTTGGTGAGCATTGACGTCCCCAACCACTACCCAGCGTTCCTCATTCGTTGGTGAGCATTGACGTCCCCAACCACTACCCAGCGTTCCTCATTCGTTGGTGAGCATTGACGTCCCCAACCACTACCCAGCGTTCCTCATTCGTTGGTGAGCATCGACGTCCCCAACCACTACCCAGCGTTCCTCATTCGTTGGTGAGCATTGACGTCCCCAACCACTACCCAGCGTTCCTCATTCGTTGGTGAGCATTGATGTCCCCAACCACAACCCAGCGTTCCTCATTCGTTGGTGAGCATTGACGTCCCCAACCACTACCCAGTGTTCCTCATTCGTTGGTGAGCATTGACGTCCCCAACCAATACTCAGCGTTCCTCATTCGTTGGTGAGCATTGACGTCCACAACCACTACCCAGTGTTCCTCATTCGTTGGTGAGCATTGACGTCCCCAACCACTACCCAGTGTTCCTCATTCGTTGGTCAGCATTGACGTCCCCAACCACTACCCAGTGTTCATCATTCGTTGGTGAGCTTTGACGTCCCCAACCACTACCCAGTGTTCCTCATTCGTTGGTGAGCATCGACGTCCCCAACCACTACCCAGCTTTCCTCATTCGTTGGTGAGCATTGACGTCCCCAACCACTACCCAGTGTTCCTCATTCGTTGGTGAGCATTGACGTCCCCAACCACTACCCAGCGTTCCTCATTCGTTGGTGAGCATTGACGTCCCCAACCACTACCCAGTGTTCCTCATTCGTTGGTGAGCATTGACGTCCCCAACCACTACCCTGCGTTCCTCATTCGTTGGTGAGCATTGATGTCCCCAACCACTACCCAGCGTTCCTCATTCGTTGGTGAGCATTGACGTCCCCAACCACTACCCAGTGTTCCTCATTCGTTGGTGAGCATTGACGTCCCCAAACACTACCCGGTGTTCCTCATTCGTTGGTGAGCATTGACGTCCCTAACCACTACCCAGTGTTCCTCATTCGTTAGTGAGCATTGACGTCCCCAACCAATACTCAGCGTTCCTCATTCGTTGGTGAGCATTGACGTCCCCAACCACTACCCAGTGTTCCTCATTCGTTGGTGAGCATTGACGTCCCCAACCACTACCCAGCGTTCCTCATTCGTTGGTGAGCATTGACGTCCCCAACCACTACCCAGTGTTCCTCATTCGTTGGTGAGCATTGACGTCCCCAACCACTACCCAGCGTTCCTCATTCGTTGGTGAGCATTGACGTCCCCAACCACTACCCAGCGTTCCTCATTCGTTGGTGAGCATTGACGTCCCCAACCACTACCCAGCGTTCCTCATTCGTTGGTGAGCATTGACGTCCCCAACCACTACCCAGCGTTCCTCATTCGTTGGTGAGCATTGACGTCCCCAACCACTACCCAGTGTACCGAGTTGGAGGACAACTGGGTGAGCCAATCGGTACACCCTTGTGAGCTGCAGCCTTTCGGGTAGTAGACGTTTACCAACCTGGGTTTATTTCCCTGTTTGGAAATGTGCATTGTACTCATGAAACCCATGCCTCCCATGTCTGGTACGAGAAGATCTATGCATTTGTAATCCAAGTGAGAACGGATGTATGTCGCCACGTGAACTCTTCCACTGTTTGACAGCGCGACCTCGGGAGGCTGGTAGCGTCACAATTGTCATATATGGGGTTGGAAAAACTGCTCATAATTTAAATAGCACTCCGGTCCTGTTGTTCTCTTTGTCCATACACTCTGTTGACCGTTATTTCTGGTGACGCAGCAGTAAATAGTGCATGCCATCTTTTTATTTGAAGGTAGTATTTTCATGTGTGAATTGTCCGGGCGAGTCTAGTTCCGGCTATGGCCTACACAGGAGACAGTATAAGAGTGAGAATGGCCGACGCATCTCACGCTTGCGACTTGAACACAGCCGTGATCAAGGTCGTAACACCGTTGTTCACGGGGACCATTGTGGCCGTCGTCATGGACGATCCTCCATGCGACTTGCTCATTGGGAACCGTGTTCAGTTTGTGGATGGCGTCATCAGGGAGGTTCCCGTTTATCGGTCTCCCGTCGTCATTTCAGTGCTCACGCGGGCACAGGTGGAGCGAGAAAACAAACCTCTCAAACCCCTACCTGCCGCACGAGCTGCCCTGGGGAACGTGACCCCCACGCTTCTCGCAAAGGCTCAGGAATCTGACCCGACACTAGCAACTCCTCGGGAGCACGCGAAGTCGGGGAAGGTGAAGCTGAGCGGGAAGCATGGGAAGTCAAAGTTTCTCAGGGAGAAGAAGTTGCTTTACCGTGAGTTCAGCAACAGCGAAGGAGCTTTCAAACAGGTTGTCGTGCCTCGCGAGTTTCGCGAGGGTGTCATGGCAACGGCACACGATTCAATTCTTGGAGGTCATCTTGGCACCAAGAAGATCACGAACCGTGTGTGGCGCCACTTCTATTGGCCAGGCATCTGCACAGATGTCCGACGTTTCTGTGCATCATGCGACAAGTGCCAGAAGGTGGTTGCCAAAGGAAGGGTGAGGAAGGTCCCCTTAGAAAAGATGCCGCTCATCGACGAACCCTTTCGTCGGGTGACAGTTGACATCATCGGGTCCATCTTGCCTGCGTCTGAGGACGGAAACAGATACATCTTGACCATGGTGGACTACGCCACTCGATACCCAGAGGAGATTCCTCTGAAATCGATCGAAGCTACACGAGTAGCTGAAGCACTGGTCACCATGTGGTCCCGGCTGGGAATTCCATCTGAAGTTCTCACCGACAGAGGCACTCAGTTCACGGGAGGAGTGATGGCGGAGGCAGCACGACTGCTATCGCTTGAGCAGCATTTTACCACTCCTTACCATGCTCAGTGCAACGGACTGGTGGAAAGGTTCAATGGTACCTTGAAAACCATGCTGAGGAAGCTAGCTCAGGAGAAACCACGCACGTGGGACAGGTACATCCCAGCACTGCTTTTCGCATACCGCGAGGTTCCTCAGGAGAGCTTGGGTTTTTCCCCATTTGAGTTGTTGTACGGCAGACAGGTACGCGGTCACATGGCTATCCTGCGTCAAGCTTGGACGGACGAAGAAGCTGACGAGGAGGTGCAAACGACAGCGACCTACATCGTGGAACTCAGGAACAGGATTGAAGAGACCTGCAAACTGGCTCAAGAAAACCTGGGAAGAGCAGCACAGCGTTACGCGTGAGGATTCGACCGCAAGGCACGGCCGCGCAGCTTCAAGATTGGAGAACGAGTGTTGCTACTTCTACCTGTCAAACACAACAAGCTACAACTGCAGTGGCAAGGACCTTTTGAGGTGACAGCGAAGGTAGGCCAAAACGACCACAGGATCGTGATGAACGGGAAAGCACGCCTGTACCACGCCAACCTGCTGCGCGCCTACATTGAGAGGACTGCCTACGGGGAAAAGGACAAAGAGACAGAGACGGTTGCTGTCGTGATGGACGAGACAACGGATGAACAGGGAGGAGGTCGTGTACCAGTTTGTCCGCTGGAGACCGGTGAAGACTACACCGACGTGCACATCTCACCTGATCTTGGGGACGACCAGAAAGCGGACCTGCAAGGACTCCTGAAGGATGCAGCACGCGTCCTTACAGATATACCACTGCAGACGCATCTGGAGCAATTTACTTTCGACTTGCTGGAGAAGCAGCCAGTGAGGACGAAGCAGTATCCCATGCCTCATGCACAGAAGGAGGTGGTCAGGAAGGAAATCGCCGACATGACGAAGTTAGGCGCCATCGAACCAGCGAACTCTCCCTACAGTTCACCGATCGTACTTGTGAAGAAGAAGGATGGACGCGTCAGGTTCTGTGTCGACTACCGGAAGCTGAACAAGATTACGGCGTTTGATGCGGAACCCATGCCTGATGTGGACTACCTCTTCAGTCACTTGGCCAAGGCCAAGTATTTTTCCAAACTAGACCTCACCAAGGGATACTGGCAAATTCCTGTTGCCGAGGAAGATCGCCCGAAGACTGCATTCACCACTCCATTCGGCCAGTTCCAGTGGACAGTCATGCCTTTTGGACTACAGAATGCAGGAGCCGTCTTCACTCGCATGATGAGGAAACTTTTGGAACCATTGAAGCGCGAGGACATCAGCAGTTTCATCGACGATGTGCTGATCGCGACTGAGACATGGACTGAACATCTCGACGCCCTGCGCGACGTGTTCGGAAGGTTGAAGGACGGAAATCTTGGAGCTAAACCGTCAAAGTGCTACTTGGGATTTCGGGAATTGTCTTTCCTGGGTCATGTTGTCGGCGAGGGATTGCTCGTTCCAGAGGATGACAAGATCCAGAAGATTCGGGAGGCAGAGCCACCGCGCACGAAGAAAGAAGTCAGGTCTTTCCTGGGCCTTGCCAGCTTCTACAGACGCTTCATCCCGCATTTCGCCGAAATCGCACTTCCATTGACCAACCTTACCAAGAAACTACAACCGACGGTTGTAGTGTGGACTGAGGAATGCAGCTCCGCATTCAACACACTAAAGCGGCGACTCACCAGTCAGCCTATACTCCGGCTACCAGACCTGAAGAAGGACTTCGTGCTGAGGACAGACGCTTCAGGGAAAGGACTTGGGGCAGTGTTGCTTCAGGAGACAGAGGGGTTTTTGCACCCTGTTTGCTTCGCCAGCCGTAAGCTGACCTCGGCCGAGGCAGCATATGCAACGGTTGAGCGCGAGTGTCTCGCCATCGCCAGAAGTTCGAGGCGTACCTTTACGGACGACCTTTCTGTCTGGAGATGGACCATCAACCTCTGCAATATCTTCAGGTTGCAAGGTTGGCAAACGCCAGACTTATGCGCTGGGCGTTGATTCTCCAACCGTACCAATTCACGGTACGCGTCATTCCGGGCGCCAACAATGTTGGAGCTGATTTTCTCTCTCAGGCTGTAGAGGAGAACATGACTAAGAGCGAAACCGAGGTTTCGTCTTGAAGAGGGGAGGTGTGACACGATTTAGTGACATGGTTCGAGAAAGAGTCACTATGTCGGGTGCCTTTCTCAAATTGCGACAGAAAGCGCCTGTTTTCTGTCAACGGCTGGGGGTTTAGCTGACAGGGCAAAGGCGAACACGGATATTTCGTGTTGTACGGATTTCACGGGGATGATTTCTGCTGTCGAGGCAGAACTGGATATAGCTGAACTTGATATGTGACAAGGTTAGTCACGTGATTCTGTCAAGGTTGTCTGTGTGAGACAAGTATCGGGACATTCGAAAACTCAGCGCTGGGTAGAACGGTCGGTGTCTTATATTTTCCTGCGAGTTTGATGGACTTCAACGCTTTGACTTCTACATTGATTTTCAACGCGCCGTTCTACATGTACAGGAGGGCTCCAGGAAACTTCAGTTTGAGACCACTTTCTCTCTGCTTACATGCGGTCTGACAGGACGGGTCGTCATTTTCACCGTATAAGGATTCAGCAAGAGGGGGGATGGCGGTATTTCTGTTGACGAACAGGAGCCATTCAAAAGAGGAAGCGGTTTTCGTTTAAATGAGAGTGCTACCTACATAGGCTTTTGAGGTAATAAATCATTATTTAACGCTGTTCACGAGTCTGTGTTTGTGGAATGAAATACTCTCTGTTGTTCTTTCCAGGTTAGCGCATAATTTGCTCTTTGTGACGCTAAAATAATAATCTGTATATGGTTCAGGTGTCTGAAACTTATACTTTTGTTGATTCTATTTAATTGTATGACTGCGAGAGTGGATCGTGGTGTGGTTAGTTAGTTAGAAGTAACTAACCGTTTCATAATCACCTTATGTGATTTTTTGAAACGTGACAGCGAGTGTCAGCATCAGTGTTGGTAGTTGGCCCCTCAGCGAGTGTCAGCATCAACGTTGGTAGTTGGCCCCTCAGCGAGTGTCAGCCTTAGTGTTGGTAGTCGACCCCTCAGCGAGTGTCAGCATCAGTGTTGGTAGTTGGCCCCTCAGCGAGTGTCAGCCTCAGTGTTGGTAGTCGACCCTTCAGCGAGTGTCACCATCAGTGTTGGTAGTTGGCCCCTGAGCAAGCGTCAGCATCAGTGTTGGTAGTTGGCCCCTCAGCGAGTGTCAGCCTCAGTGTTGGTAGTTGACCCCTCAGCGAGTATCACCATCAGTGTTGGTAGTCGACCCCTCAGCGAGTATCACCATCAGTGTTGGTAGTTGGCCCCTCAGCGAGTGTCAGCCTCAGTGTTGGTAGTCGACCCCTCAGCGAGTATCACCATCAGTGTTGGTAGTTGGCCCCTCAACGAGTGTCAGCAACAGTGTGTGGGTAGAGGTCCTTGAAAAAGGAACAGCAACATAAGAGCAGAAGGTTTCTTGTATTAAATGTTTGCAACAGAGCAGTTTCACCACATAATCTTACAAGAAAAAGAGAAGACAGTGAGTAATTCTAAAACTTGCTCTTATTCATACTAGACTTAGCAAACCATTTTATCTGTACAAATTGTGTACTTTAAAAAAAATCACTCCCGAATCATTTTGTTCAAACTTTCTACGCCATTAATGGCACTTCACTTGGAAATGTGGCACACTCTTCCGCTGCTCAAAAAAGGATGCCCCAAAAATTGACCCGAATAAAAACACAAGGTACCATTTAAAAATCAACTCAAGTTCAGGATAGACACAATAATAATAATAATAATAATAATGAAAATAGACCATGTATATAGCGCTTCTTCACAGCTCGAAGCGCTTTGGCAACGTTTACATATGTGAAAAAGAACATCAATTATCTGTCCAGAACAGGGTGTCTTCTTTGGTTAACTTTTGTACTTTGTGTTCTGCCATTACTGCTGATGCTGATGAAACCAACTGAATTACAAATTAGCACAATTTCTTGAAATCCCCTAGAGCATACATGTATGTTCTATTTTCCTCACAATCTATCCCCCCCCCTCCCCCCAACAAAAAATACCCCCCCCCCCCACGTTAACAGCGTAAATACATGTTTTTAGTACTAGTAAATTACTAGTTATTGTCACTTAAGAATCAGGTTTGTTGATATCAAGGAGTAGTAAAATTTAAAATCAATGATAAAAGTTTAAAAAAGAAGTCAAACACTGAAACAGCATTCTTCTTACTCACTGTCCAGTTTTTGTGTGTGTGTGTGTAAGAACAATATGTTTTGACACATCTCTTTCAATGTGTAAGCATACTACTACTATTTGATCCAAGAACGCCTCTTCTTTTGTTTTCCAAATATTCTACAGAATTGTCAATGACTGAATGAGTATCTTATTACAAGCATAACATATTTACCTGAAATGATGTCCAGTCTTTTCTTGCACACCACGTTCACTAAGAGTAAGACTTATGCTTTCATTGGCATTCCTCATTGTCTCTGCCCTTGCTTTGGTAACTGTATGTTAGTGTCCACGGGTAGAAGATGACACTGGAGGAGAGCATGGTGGTGCCAGACGATGGAGACGGTGATGAAGTTTATTCTCTGGTGATACAAGAAAGAAAATTATGAGTGCTTGCTGAATGCTGTTTGCTTGTATGCATTTACAATACTACCAGGTGAATACGCTGCACAGATCTGCAGTGCAGATGATACTAAGACAACACTGTCAGCACAGCTACCAAGTCAAACTTACAACGAGCACAGTCAGTATATATGGTGCTGATTAACAATAACAACCCATTTAAGTTTCAAACATGGCTTTTCTGCTCTGTTTCTCTCTCATGCAAGCTGTTTTATAACCTTGACATTTTCTGCAACAACATTCCCAAACACAATCTGAAAAGTAGCATGCATTGAAAGGAACATTTGATCAATTATGCTTTAGATCTATTCCAAACCTTACCTTTTTTCATCATGACAGGAAACAATGCTGACGTGTTTAGTTCACGTGTTGAGTTAATCTGCTTGGAGCACTGCTGTAGATATAGGGTGTGACTGTGAGTATTCAGGGTGTCAATGTCACCGTATATGAACAAGCCCAGAGGTGCTTGGATTGCAGGACACACGCAGCTCTCATTTAAAATCATGGTACTGTGAAAAATGGATTTGTACATAATTTAGTATAAAAAGTGTTTAACACATGTGTACAGATTGGCGTGCCATACTTGTGGTTCACATGAGTGCAGAAATCACCTGTTGAGATGAGGTGACCTATTTTTGTAAAGTATATCTCCATTGGCTGCTCTTGACCAATGAGAGAGAAGATTGTTAACAGGAGGAAGCCATTTTGGATTGTGAAAAACAGAACATTACAGACATTTGGGGAGAGCAGACGTGTCTCTGGGTGTCTCCACGTTTAGTTGTAATGTTGCTCACCAAACATCAGTTGAGGTCGAATGCTGTACGACTCGTGTTGTGGAAGAATCATGTGTGATTCTATGCTGTGAATATACAGGTATTTATTGAATTGTATTTTGCTCAGTAATATTGACTTGTGAAATGACTGTGAGAGTCATGTTGTAAATTGGGTTGGAAAGCGTGAGCTGTTGTCAGCCATTGTTGAAAAGAGAATGTTTGTATGTTCTTTTGTAATGAAGTCATTTGTGAATGAGCTGTTGTACATACTGTAACAGCATAAGCTAGTTGACGGATAAATGAATAGTATTGAGAAAGAATGGCAGTATTATTTTGTGGAAAAGTTTATCTAAGAATTGAGACTTATGGTAGCATAAACTTTTTACGCAGCACCCCGGTCGGAGTGACGAATGCACCACTCGGCGGCGGGAGAGAAAGAAGAGACGGGCATTCCCTCCTTGGCGCCACGGATCCGTGGATTGTGGGCGCAAGGTTGTATCAGCGCAGGAGTTCTGGAAACCGGTGGAACCCCACCCCATATTCACCACGAGCTGTATTCTGTCGTGGGTGATTTGGATCCAGAGTATGTACCCGCTGAATAGTGAGTAGTCATTGTATGTGTGAATTACCACTGAAGAAACATAATCGTCAGAAGAATTGTGTGAGACGAGGACGTCGTCAACTGTGAATTACGTGACATGTGAAATGTGCGTAAAGTGAAACTGTGTTAAACAGGAAACATAATCGTCAGAAGGATTGTGTGAGACGAGGACTTCGTCAATCGTGAGACAGTTAGTCTCCTACGCGTTTTCAAGATATTCTTCTTCTACGTGAATGCAAGTGATTTGTAGACTGCATGAGAGATAACATATTTGTATTTTTGTATTGATGTTACAATATAGGTACGAGGGCAAAGGGCAGTAATTGTGTTTCAGTCTTTGTACCTATACTCAGAGGCAAAAGAAACGCAAATGCTGCAGTGAAGATGGGTTACACATGAATTCTAATGTCGAATTAATTATTTCGGGTTAACAATAACAAGGAAACGAATTGACCGATACAAAAACCACACGGAAAAGTGTATTGGGATGAGAGCATGACGTGCCATGTTCCACTGAACACTGTTTGAAGACTGTTGAAAGTCAATAGTGTGTTGCTCCTCCCTTGGCGTTGATGACTGTGGCGCACCTCCGGTACATGGAGAGGACGAGGTGATTAATTTGCTGCTGAGGGACCTGAGCCCACAACTGGGTCACGGCAGCACGCAGTTCTGCTGCTGTGCGGGGTCTCCGGGCAAGGGCATTAATCCTTCTTTGCATGATGTCCCAAAAGTGTTCGATTGGGATGAGATCCGGAGATCGAGCAGGATGAGGCAGAAGGTTCACGCTGTTGTGACGCAGGAAGTCCTGGGTAGCACGTGCAGTATGGGGACGGGCATTCTCTTGCTGGAACAGGCAGTTCCGGTGCCTTTGGACAAATGGAACCACATAGGGACGCAGGACTTGATTGATGTAGCGGTCTGCATTGACACCATTCCTACGACCTTGGCCGACGTTCTGAAAGACGACAGGCCCCACTCGCTGGTTGACACCAATGGCGCCCCATTTCATGACGCTGGCACCTCCCCATCGATCATGTTGCAGGATGTTATTGTTCGCAAACCGCTGTCCAGGTCTTCGCCAGATCCGGACACGCCCATCGCCAGGTTCCAGGCAAAAGTGCTTCTCGTCCGAAAAAAGAACCCACCGCCAGTCCCGATGGCGCCAGTGGGCATGCTGCTAGGTCCAGGCCAGACGATCCAGGCGATGCTGAGCTGTCAAGACAGGACGTCGAGGAGGACGCCGATTTACCATGTACCAGGTTCTGCCCACCAAGGCGTCGGCGTACAGTTCTGGCACTGACGGGTTGTCTATGCACCCCGAATGTGTTACGGGCTACGTTGGCGGCAGTTTCGAATGCATCTCGCTGGTGTTGATGGACAAGATGGCGATCTTGTCGGGCTGTTGTTACCCGGGGTGTGCCACGTCCTGGTAAGTCGCAGGTACTGTTAGTGGCATGAAAACGTTGCTGCAGGCGATAAACCGTGGTGACATTTACTCCAAATGTCCTAGCAACTTGCTGAACTGATTGTCTGGCATCAAGTCTCCCGATCGCCTGTTGGTGCTGATCTGGTGATAGTCTCGGCATCGCGCCTGTGTCGCAGAAATGAATGTTGTAACAGTTTTGTGAGTACGATACAGCTTGCCTGAACACTCTGAACACGAAAAGCTGCTTTTCCACATTTTGCATGTGCTGAAAGTTGTCCCCATGATGGTTTGGGATCTCCGTGAACAAGACCTCGCGTGTGACCCAGATAACGGCAAACACGGTTCTGACAAGATGAGACCCCTAAAACAACACGTGCAGAACATGCTAGTATCATGATTTTCTTTTTATTTCAAGTCTATAAAGGTTTAATTAACGCATCCTTTATTTGCGTTTCTTTTGCCTCCGAGTTTAGTTTGAGTGCTGTGTGTGTGTGTGAGTAAAAGTTAGTTAGTAAACAGAGCAGAGCACGCATATTTTCTGATATAGTAACAAATACACACAGACACTCACACGAAAAACCATCCGTAACAGGTACCCTTTTCACACCCTGGCCATAGAACAACACGACACACGGTCCAAAGTTGTTCGTCACCAACTACTTCAATGCCTGTAGAAGCCGTCACGGCGTGGCATCCTTCCGTGTTGATATTATACTCGTGCTGTTTTGTTTCGTTGACTGACTGATAGACTATTGTTCGAAAATGTGTGTAAACAGCACCACAAACACGCCGAAAAAGTGCACTACAAGCTAGATCTGGAATTGCTCACGAGTACGTGTGGTTAGCCGCTTCCTGTCGGGTTCACACTCGTCGTGCAAGGCAGAATATACATTCGGTGAATGCAGCGAAGACTCGTTTCCTTGATGATGTAGAATATGTCGCCGTGCATGGCCTGAAAGACATCAATCACGCAGAAAACGGTGCAATCATAGTCTTCGCGGGTGCTTGTAAGTGCTAAACTGCATACCGTTCACAATCGTGTCAACATATTTCAAACAGGAGTCCATGCTTTGACAAATGAAAGCGTGCGGCACTCTCCTTATCGTCTTGGGCATTCCGCGGATCCGTGCGGTGACGAAAATGTGTTGATGGCGCATGTTATATCGCAAAATGATGCACGAGTCGAGTCGACTCACAGTCTCATTTACGGCCGCCATTTTTAGGATTAAAATTATCTCCCTTGCAAGTAGGGGCGCTTCTCTGCTCTTACCTAACTTAGCCTAAGTTAGGGCTGGGGGGGGGGGGGGGGGGAGCGGCTGTCCAAGGCTAAGAGCGACATGGGAGCGCTCTTTGGCCCAAAGAGCGGTCCATGAAACGCACCTATCTTAACTTTGCTCTTAACCCCATCTTGTCCCCTTAAGAGCTCCTAAGTTAGGATAAGAGCGGTATATGAAACCGGCCCCTGGGGCCGGTTTCATATACCGCTCTTATCTTAACTTAGGAGCTCTTAAGGGGTCAAGATGGGGTTAAGAGCAAAGTTAAGATAGGTGCGTTTCACGGACCGCTCTTTGGCCAAAGAGCGCTCCTATGTCGCTCTTAACATAGGGCAGCCCCCCCCCAGCCCTAAGTTAGGTAAGAGCAGACAGAAGCGCCCCCAACTTGCAAGGGAGATAATTTTAATCCTAAAAATGGCGGCCGTAAATGAGACTGTGAGTCGACTCGACTCGTGCATCATTTTGCGATATAACATGCGCCATCAACACATTTTCGTCACCGCACGGATCCGCGGAATGCCCAAGACGATAAGGAGAGTGCCGCACGCTTTCATTTGTCAAAGCATGGACTCCTCTTTGAATTATGTTGACAAGAGTGTGGACGGTATGCAGTTTAGCACTTACAAGCACCCGCGAAGACTATGATTGCACCGTTTTCTGCGTGATTGATGTCTGTCAGTCCATGCACGGCGACATATTCTACATCAGCAAGGAAACGAGTCTTCGCTGCATCCACCGAATGTATATTCTGCCTTGCACGACGAGTGTGAACCCGACAGGAAGCGGCTAACCACACGTACTCGTGAGCAATTCCAGATAGCTTGTACTTGTAGTGCACTTTTTCGGCGTGTTTGTGGTGCTGTTTACACACATTTTCGAACAACAGTCTATCAGTCAGTCAACGAAACAAAACAGCACGAGTATAATATCAACAAGGAAGGATGCCACGCCGTGACGGCTTCTATAGGCATTGAAGTAGTTGGTGACGAACATCTTTGGACCGTGTGTCGTGTTGTTCTATGGCCAGGGTGTGAAAAGGGTACCATGATTTTAAATGAGAGTTGGGTGTGTCCTGCAATCCAAGCACCTCTGGGCTTGTTCATATACGGTGACATTGGCTACATCTTGACACCCTGAATACTCAGTCACACCCTATATCTACAGCAGTGCTCCAAGCAGGTTAACTCAACACGTGAACTGGACACGTCAGCATTGTTTCCTGTCATGATGAAAAAAGGTAATGTTTGGAATAGATCTAAAGCATAATTGATCAAATGTTCCTTTCAAGGCATGCTACTTTTCAGATTGTGTTTGGGAATGTTGTTGCAGAAAATGTCAAGGTTATAAAACAGCTTGCATGAGAGAGAAAACATTAGAGCAGAAAAGGCATGTTTGAAACTTAAATGGGTTGTTATTGTTAATCAGCACCATATTATATACTGACTGTGCTCGTAAGTTTGACTTGGTAGCTGTGCTGACAGTGTTGTCTTAGTATCATCTGCACTGCAGATCTGTGCAGCGTATTCACCTGGTAATTGTAAATGCATACAAGCAAACACTGAAACATTCAGCAAACGCTCATAATTTTCTTTCTTGTATCACCAGAGAATAAACTTCATCATCGTCTGGCACCACCATGCTCTCCTCCAGTGTCATCTTCTACCCGTGGACACTAACATACAGTTACCAAAGCAAGGGCAGAGACAATGAGGAATGCCAATGAAAGCATAAGTCTTAGTGAACGTGGTGTGCAAGAAAAGACTGGACATCATTTCAGGTAAATATGTTATGCTTGTAATATGATACTCATTCAGTCATTGACAATTCTGTAGAACATTTGGAAAACAAAAGAAGAGGCGTTCTGGGATCACATAGTACTAACTTGTGTAATAGTAGTAGTATGCATACACATTGAAAGAGATGTGTCAAAACGTATTGTTCTCACACACAGTGACACACACAAAAACTGGACAGTGAGTAAGAAGAATGCTGTTTCAGTGTTTGACTTCTTTTTTAAACTTTTATCTGAAACTTTGACTTTAAATTTTACTACTCCTTGATATCAACAAAACTGATTCTTAAGTGACAATAACTAGTAAT
This sequence comes from Littorina saxatilis, assembly GCF_037325665.1. Taxonomy (NCBI): domain Eukaryota; kingdom Metazoa; phylum Mollusca; class Gastropoda; order Littorinimorpha; family Littorinidae; genus Littorina; species Littorina saxatilis. The sequence continues at coordinate 2,066,573 of NC_090251.1, read as the reverse complement.
TTACTAGTACTAAAAACATGTATTTACACTGTTATTGTTAACGTGGGGGGGGGGGGGGGCATAGATTGTGAGGAGAATAGAACATGCTCTAGGGGATTTCAAGAAATTGTGCTAATTTGTAATTCAGTTGGTTTGTTCCATTTCCTGAATTGTTAGCCTTGTCTGATTCATTTTAAAGGACTGAGTCATTGCTGATATACAGAGCTTTCTTTTAATTGTTTAACCCCTCTAAATTAACGCAGGACCTCATGTTTTTTACTGCTGAAACGATTGACACCTGCATCAGCAGTAATGGCAGAACACAAAGTACAAAAGTTAACCAAAGAAGACACCCTGTTCTGGACAGATAATTGATGTTCTTCTTCACGTATGTAAACGTTGCCAAAGCGCTTTGAGCTGTGAAGAAGCGCTATATAAATGTTCTATTTTCATTATTATTATTATTGTGTCTATCCTGAACTTGAGTCGATTTTTAAGTGGTACTTTGTGTTTTTTCGGGTCAATTTTTGGGGGATCCTTTTTTGAGCAGCGGAAGAGTGTGCCACATTTCCAAGTGAAGTGCCTTTAATGGCGTAGAAAGTTTGAACAAAATGATTCGGGAGTGATTTTTTTTTAAAGTACACAATTTGTACAGATAAAATGGTTTGCTAAGTGTAGTATGAATAAGAGCAAGTTTTAGAATTACTCACTGTCTTCTCTTTTTCTTGTAAGATTATGTGGTGAAACTGCTCTGTTGCTAACATTTAATACAAGAAACCTTCTGCTCTTATGACTATGTTGCTGTTCCTTGTTCAAGGACCTCTACCCACACACTGATGCTGACACTCATTGAGGGGCCAACTACCAACACTGATTGTGATACTCGCTGAGGGGTCGACTACCAACACTGAGGCTGACGCTCGCTGAGGGGCCAACTACCAACACTGATGGTGATACTCGCTGAGGGGTCGACTACCAACACTGATGGTGATACTCGCTGAGGGGTCAACTACCAACACTGAGGCTGACACTCGCTGAGGGGCCAACTACCAACACTGATGCTGACACAACACTGATGCTGACACTCGTTGAGGGGTCGACTACCAACACTTAAGGCTGACACTCGCCGAGGGGCCAACTACCAACGCTGATGCTGACACTCGCAGAGGGGCAAACTACCAACACTGACCCTGATACTCTCTGAGGGGCCAACTACCAACACTGATACTGACGCTTGCTCAGGGGCCAACTACCAACACTGATGTTGACGCTTGCTCAGGGGCCAACTACAAACACTGATGTTGACGCTTGCTCAGGGGTCAACTACCAACACTGATGTTGACGCTTGCTCAGGGGCCAACTACCAACACTGATGTTGACGCTTGCTCAGGGGTCAACTACCAACACTGATGTTGACGCTTGCTCAGGGGTCAACTACCAACACTGATGTTGACGCTTGCTCAGGGGTCAACTACCAACACTGATGTTGACGCTTGCTCAGGGGCCAACTACAAACACTGATGTTGACGCTTGCTCAGGGGCCAACTACCAACACTGATGTTGACGCTTGCTCAGGGGCCAACTACCAACACTGATGTTGACGCTTGCTCAGGGGCCAACTACCAACACTGTATGTAGTGGCCACTGTGTAACGTCCCTTGCACAAAACAACAAATTTTATATTTAAAATGGTTAAAGGAATTTTTTAAGCATTTACATTAATTATGCCAGGAACAGTCTGCAGACACAGAAGTATACAGTGGTTTTGTCAATATTAGTTAGCAGTTAAAACATGTCCAACGTTCATATTCTATTTCTATACTACCTGTCAACAACAACAAACTAAGCAAACGCGTTTGAGGGCAGATCATTTTAATGAGGCCATTTATTGTAAAACCAATTATAAGACTGAAAAGGCCATTCATTGTCCTATGTTATATAGAAAACAGATTTAGTTTACGCGAGGTACTGTTTATAAAATAGAACCTACAAGACTAGCATCCCCAACAATCAAATTCGCAAAATCAAGTTTAACGTGTTAAAATCGACATATACTGTTCAAAAAAAGAAACGCATAGTTGCTACTTGCCAAATTTGTTTTATTTTTCGAAAAAATTAACAGAAAATCCAATATTTAGATTATTTGTTTGAAATTTGGTATGGACACAGTTGAATGCACACACAGTTCATTTGCATCTTCAAATCAATCAGTCAATCAATACGATTGGGTGCCGAGGCTGTCAAGTCAGTAGGGGGTGTGACTGCCTTGAGCAGCAACAACTGCCCGGCACCTTCTGGGCATGGACTGGATCAGATGCCGGATATCTTGCTGTGGGATGGTGTCCCACTCCTCCTGAAGTGCCTGCAATAGATCGCGGTGATTTGCCGGCGCTTCTTCTCGCCTGCGCACACGTCTGTCCAATTCATCCCAGAGGTGTTCTATCGGGTTCATGTCTGGCGACATGGATGGCCAGGGAAGCACCTGGACATGGTGGTCGGTGAGGAACTGGGTGGTGAGTCGTGCTGTGTGCGGGCGAGCGTTGTCCTGCTGGAATATGGCATCCTGGTCAGCCAGAAGAGGAAGGGCGTGTGGGCGCAGAATTTCCTCCACGTATCGCTGGGCAGTTATGCGCCCTTGGACGTGCACCAGGGTGCTCCTTCCAGCGGTATTGATCGCCCCCCACACCATGACGCCTCCACCACCATGAACGGGTGCCTCATCCACACAGTTGGGCGCGTAACGTTCGTTTACTCTCCGGTAGACCCTCCTCCGACCATCATGTCGCTGGAGCAGGAAGTAGGACTCGTCGCTGAACCACACGTGTCTCCAGTGATTCCGGACGGTCCAGCGAAGGTGCTGGTTGCCCCACTGCACTCGGTTGTGGCGATGGCGGCGGGTGAGGACAGCTCCTCTGTGAGGTCTGCGAGCTCTCAAACCAGCTTCATGCAGGCGGTTCCGCACGGTCTGGTCCGATAATCGGTGTGGCCCGGGGAGAGCCTGGACAGAAGATGAGGCCGACAGGAAACGATTCCGGAGGTGGCGGAGCCGTATGAAGCGGTCGTGAGCAGCAGTTGTCGCCCTTGGTCTTCCCGCTCGTGGCAAGTCAGCAACGGAGCCAGTGGCTTGAAACCTGACCCACAGTCTACTGATGGTGCTCTGGGACACGTGGAAGTGCCTGGCGATTGCACTTTGACTTTGGCCTGCTTGTAAACGACCCAATGCAATTTGGCGGTCTTCTCTGCTCAATCGGGCCATCTTTCGTCGCTGAATTGTCGTCTGATTTCTTTGTGGCGAACAATCCGCTTTTATGGGTTTTGGAAGACATGGTGGGAGCTCAATATTCCCCGAGTTTCACGAGATTACACTGAAGCATGACGAGTGGTCATGCCAAATGAGCAATTTTGACATTGTAGCCACTGATAACGCATGCGTCACGTGCAGAGCTCACTTGTGGCAATGGACGAAAGGTCGACGACCAGATAAACATTTTCTGCAGTTTGGTGGATATCCTTGTAGCCATATAACTAAATTAACCAAATATTACAAGCTATGCGTTTCTTTTTTTGAACAGTATACTATCAAAACTGCTGAAAGGAAACCTGTTGTGCATGTTATTAGAAAGAAAAATTAAATATGCATCCAAACAGTCAGCTTAGTTTACATATCTTGTCTAACAATGGCGTAATGGCATGATGAACGGTATGTAATTCTTCTGAGAAGCCGTAAAATGCGGTTTCTGGGGCCATTTTAGTGGGTAATCAGAAGAAATCCAGCACATTTAATAAATTTCTCAATGCATTGCCTTCAAACGTCTGGTAATTTATGCTAAGACATGTCGTTAAGTACATCAAGTCATTCGAGAGATTAGGTTTGCTTTTATTTGACATGCCAGAAAGAGTCCTTAAAATAGTCGGTTGATCTAACTCTAAGTCTAAGCTGACTCATCAAACAAATTTAATTTGTTGCTATTTTCAACTTCAAATAAACCAAATACTCAAATTTCATGTACATATTTTATTAGACATGGATGGTATGAGGATTTCAAAGCGAAAGTAATCTTTAAGAAGTGGACTATTTTCACAGCGCTGAGCACAAATAGCCCACATCAAGCTCACTGCTGAACATTTAACTGCTAGCTGCTGAGCAGGGCTTTTGAGAGAGCATTTCCCAAGAATGTTTGTACGCGTTTGAACAAGTGGTCTGAGCAGCCGTCGTTGATTATGAATTACATTTCAGTGTAATTTGAAGCTTTAATGTTTGTTTAAAAAGCCTGCATATTTAAAAACAAATCTGTTTTCTTTGGAAAAGGTACATCTTTATTTTTTGTAATTCTTTCTAACATGTCGCATAACAGCAGTACTAACGTTTCAAATGACTTGACATTTTGTTTGTAATTCGGTACATCTGATTGTCTTGTCTTTCCATTATTGCCCACAATCAGCAGTAGTGATTATTGTCTTGTCTTTCCATTATTGCCCACAATCAGCAGTAGTGATTATTGTCTTGTCTTTCCATTATTGCCCACAATCAGCAGTAGTGATTACTTCGGCACTTGATGGGATGTTGCGCAAGTCCAAGAAAGCAGCGTTTCCAGCATCCAAAAGTCCATTTAAAATTCACAGGTTGGGGAGTATGGGGGGAGGGGACATGAGTCACAGTGGCTACTGGTTTAGTGCGAGGCGCGCGACACAAAGGTGTCGACAGTGCGGGCCTCGACGACAGCTGCTGGTAGAGAGTTCCAGTCCTTCACTGTGCTGGGTAGAAAAGCGACACTCCGATACTGAGTGCGGCAGGTGATGAGGCCGAACTGCTGGCAATGGCCTCTTCGCTGGCGTGGTGGTAAGGGGGCCAGCTTCGACTTGATGCCCGGACAGTGGACGATGCTGTTCGTGATCTTGTAGAGCATCGATAGGCGGGCAAGCTTCCTGCGCTCCTCCAGAGACTGCCACCCAAGGGAGTCCAGCATCCGGCTGACACTTGACGTGTTGTGGTAGCGGTTGCAGACGAATCGGGCAGCTCGTCTCTGGGCGGTCTCAAGCTTGTCGATGTTCTTCTGGGTGTGCAGGTCCCATACTGACGAGGCGTACTCCAGGATAGGCCTGACAAAGGCCTTGTACGCCTGCTCTTTCACGGATCTTGATGAGATCTTCAGATTGCGCCGCAGGAACCCCAGGGTCTTGTTTGCCTTGCTGACGATGTTGTTAATATGGTCGTCCCAGCACAGGTCACCCTGAATGGTCACACCCAGGTACTTGACCGCCTTCACTGTCTCCAGCGTATGCCCATGGAGCTGGTAAGAGGGCTGTAGTGGGCGTCTGCTCCTCGTAACAGGCAGGGTGTTGCACTCTGCAGGATGGAACTGCATGTCCCAGCTCTTCTCCCACTCGGCTAGGCGATGGAGGTCTTGTTGTAGCTGGGCCTGGTTGTTTACGCTAGTCACCACCCTGTACACTGCAGTGTCGTCCGCAAACAGGCGCGCTAGTGCCGTCAGTCTCTCCGGGAGGTCGTTAATGTACGCTAAGAATAGCGTCGGCCCCAGCACTGATTTGTTGCTTAATTAATTCATTTGATAATTGTCGGTAAAAATACCGGCTAACACCTCACAATCGCAAACCTGTTTAATGTTGTCTTTTCTAATTCATGACATGTGTTAGCACAAATCACCAAATATTTGAACGCAATGCGTTAAAAATTGCAGAAATTCAAATGTATTGTTTTGTTTCATTACCCGCTAAAACGGCTTCAAAAACTGCCTTTTATGCCTACTGAGAGGATTACCACATATTTTTGTTTTGTTTTTTTGTTTGCTTAACGCCCAGCCGACCACGAAGGGCCATATCAGGGCGGTGCTGCTTTGACATATATATATAACGTGCGCCACACACAAGACAGAAGTCGCAGCACAGGCTTCATGTCTCACCCAGTCACATTATTCTGACACCGGACCAACCAGTCCTAGCACTAAACCCATAATGCCAGACGCCAGGCGGAGCAGCCACTAGATTGCCAATTTTAAAGTCTTAGGTATGACCCGGCCGGGGTTCGAACCCACGACCTCCCGATCACGGGGCGGACGCCTTACCACTAGGCCAACCGTGCCGGTTTACCACATATACCTACTGAGAGAATTAACACATACACCGCTCAGCATGGCATAGTAACAAAATTGACTGTTTCAGATGCACATTTGATTGCTCTGAGTCTGATTTGTTGTCGATTTTAACGCAGGAACCTTGATTTTTCGAATTTGATTTTTGGGGGTGCCTGTGTTGTAGGAATCACTGTATGTATACACACTTCCTCATGTGAACAGCTTTTTGAGTCACTTGAGAAAAAGTGACTCTATGTAATCGGTCAGTGTTAGTCTGTCCGGCCGGCCGTCCGGCCGGCCGTCCGTAGACACCACCTTAACGTTGGACTTTTCTCGGAAACTATCAAAGCGATCGGGCTCATATTTTGTTTAGTCGTGACCTCCAATGACCTCTACACTTTAACGATGGTTTCGTTGACCTTTGACCTTTTTCAAGGTCACAGGTCAGCGTCAAAGGAAAAATTAGACATTTTATATCTTTGACAAAGTTCATCGGATGTGATTGAAACTTTGTAGGATTATTCTTTACATCAAAGTATTTACATCTGTAGCCTTTTACGAACGTTATCAGAAAAACAAGGGAGATAACTAGCCTTTTCTGTTCGGCAACACACAACTTAACGTTGGGCTTTTCTCGGAAACTATAAAAGTGACCGGGCTCAAATTTTATGTGAACGTGACTCATTGTGTTGTGAATAGCAATTTCTTCCTGTCCATCTGATGCCTCATATAATATTCAGAACTGCGAAAGTGACTCGATCGAGCGTTTGCTCTTCTTGTTGAATAAGGGCAATGAATACATGCCCCTTTTCAGTCATATAATTTGTTTTAAAATAGACTGCCTCATCAAAACATTCTGCCCTCAAACGCATCTGCCTAGTTCTTTAAAAGAATCACGCTTTGGACTACACAGTCCTGATGATGTGGGTCGTGTACAATCCATACTTTCCAAAGAAGGATTAAAAGTAAAATAAAAAGTATGGGTCGTACACTACCCACGCCATCCAATTAGGAGTTTTGCCGTCTCTTTGCATAGTATGGGTCGTACATGACCTACACCATCCCAATTAGAATACACAGCGTAAAATTCCTTACAGAATTCCATATGGGTCGTCCGCAACCCACATCAGCCCGACTGAGTAGTTCAAATTACTTCGTTTGTGTTAAAAGATAATTTTTCAAAAGTTGTGGTCAAATGACTTGAAGAGAAAAACCGGTGTATTTTATGGTAGTTCCTGCCCTCAACTTCCTTGGAATATGCACCATTTTGATCACTGTTTCTCGTAATTTCCGTTGACTTGTGCTCTTCAGTGTACTCAATTGCGATGAAATTTAAAGCCACATTGATTTTCGGGCTGTTGTTGTTGAAGATATTGAGTTTTTAAGTTTGTCTATGTAAATTGAATAATTAATTCTGTGACCTAAAAAAGAGAGGGGATAGTACTGTGACAATTTTCTGAATTTTGATTTTAACCCCAACCTTGTTCTTAGGTGTCCCAGTAGCCTGTCAAATGGCTGTGTGATGTGTCTAGCGTGTTGGCAAAGTGTTTCGTGCTTGTCACCTCTCGCTTTCAGCCCTCACCGCTGGCTAGCACCGTCCTTTTCAGGACAACGCGAAAAGAGAGCAGCTGCTTGCGTCAGTCTCTCCTGCCAGTACATAACCTCTCCACAGCAAGCCCTTTGTAGTGCCTCCATCGTGGCGACAGGCGTGAACTGGGTACCGAAAGGCCCCAGGCTGAACTACAAGGACTCGGAGGTGGTTTGGCCCCTAGACGTGTGGCATGCAGGCCCACCGGCGTGTGGATACGCCCTGGTGCCCACGAACCAACCCCCAACTATGGGTTAAATAGCCGGGCAGGACAGGCTCGTCAACCCTGGAAGGCAGCTGTCCTAGGAGAAGATCACTCCAAAATTAAAACGAGGGCAGAGGAGGCTCACTATCCCTGCAAGGAAACTCCTCTAGGAGAAGGACCACTCCAAATTTAAACCCACGTAGTCCCCCGAAGACGGAAGACATCGGCCATTAGGCGGGGAGCAGACCGGATGTCTACGCTTACTACGACAAATGATTGTGTCTAGGTCGGTGTCCCAGTTCAACACACAGTGACTAGTATTTCTGAATCATACACACTTTGAAGGCAAACTTAATGCCTTATTGCACCCATTTTCGTACCCTAACTAAAACATTCATTTCCGTGTTTATTCATTTAAACGTTCAATGGCATTTAAAGGTAAAATAATTGATTTGGCTTTATCCTCGTATGTTAAACAGGCATGGGAATTGTCCGCCAAATGGCGGATTTCCGCCGAATTTTTTTTTTGTTCCGCCGAAAATGCAAAAGTGTCCGCCGAAAAAATAAAGGGGGGAGGCACACAAAAAAAGCACCGGTTACTTTGGCCTTTGCGCAAAAGCCCGCGAAAACTTTCCGTACTTTGTTCACGCACTGCTACCGCCCGCCTCAGTTATTGAACTATTATGTTTGAAAGTAAACCAGATTGCACAGATTGTGTTACAAGTTACATTTTCCTGTTTGTCTCAACAGATAAAAATTTTTACAAATTTAAACCATATATAATACATGTAAGCAAAATTTGGTACATTTTTGTACTAAAAACTCTGATTCTAAAAACAGAATTTAATGGCAAACTTTGAGCTCAGATGACACCAGATTGCACCATCTGGGTTCTTTGGTTCTTCGCGCCGTCGACTTGACGCTTCGCGTCTTCAGTTATACATTTTCAGCCTTTTTTACAATTTTCAATTCCCATGCCTGGTTAAAGTTGCCAAATTGTGCCTATTCTGAATTTTCTTTGATGTATAATTAGTGCCTAATGTTTTTATAGGGTCGATTTTGGGGGGTACCCTTAATTAAGAGGCGATCATGTAACCCATGTAAAATGAATCTTTGATTCCAAAAGTGTGCCAGATAGCCAAGTGGATGGCCTTTAATGACAAAGAAAGTTTGAATGAATTGACACGGGAATGAATGGTCTAGTGGGGTACGAAAATGGGTGCAACATATTTTTTTGGCAGAGTGTATATCCAATGGCAATAGTAATACCTGCCTTGCATGAACAAATAAAGGACTGGGTGGCCGAGTGGTAACGCACTTGCGCTCGGAAGCGAGAGGTTGTGAGTTCGACCCTGGGTCAGGGCGTTAGCAATTTTCTCCCCCCTTTCCTAACCTAGGTGGTGGGTTCAAGTGCTAGTCTTTCGGATGAGACGAAAAACCGAGGTCCCTTCGTGTACACTACATTGGGGTGTGCACGTTAAAGATGCCATGATTGACAAAAGGGTCTTTCCTGGCAAAATTGTATGGGCATAGATAAAAAATGTCCACCAAAATACCCGTGTGACTTGGAATAATAGGCCGTGAAAAGTAGGATATGCGCCGACATGGCTGCGATCTGCTGGTCGATGTGAATGCGTGATGTACTGTGTAAAAAATTCCATCTCACACGGCATAAATAGATCTTTGAGTCTGAGTCTGGAGATACACGCGCGATATAAGACTTCATATAATAAAAGATTGATCAGAAAATTGTGTATGTAACTTTGTCTCACACAGCCATTTACAAGCTGGTAGCTGTTTCCCAAACCAATATAAAAAGAAACAACAAGTAAATAAAAAATATTTTAACTCACAGTCACCCCATGAATTTGGATCAACAAGCCCAAGAACATTGTTTTTTTTCAATAATACTAAATTATTTTTTAAACATTCTTCAGTAACAAACAAAAACTATAAAACATATTTGAATATGCTTTGTCAGGTTGAACTTTTAATCAGTTAAAAACAAAATACATACCTTATGCTTTGAATATTAATGTACATGTCTACTATCTGATACTGTATCGCATGAACTTCACACAGTCTGACTCAATGTGCCTTGTGAAATTGGGCAAGTAAACATTGGCAACAAACCTGTGATCTGGATTTTGACATGGTACTTATATTTTAAAGGCACAATCTTTCCATGTCAAAGAATTGTTCTCATCATCACAGATGTGGACTGTCTTTTGCATGGATTGGTGGGATAAGTCTTACACTTGGACAAACACTGGGAGGGGAGGAGGAGGGAGGCCTTTTAAAATTCTCTTTCAAATAAAGAATATGTTCGTACTCTATTTTAAGGTTTCACCTGGCCATCCTCTGTGTATCTGATACAGCTGTATATATATAAAAAAAATCCTTGTTATGCAAACTATCTTGTCAACCACCCCATTTACATTATGGGATTCATAATCCGGTATTTATGGCGTTTATGGCTATCTGGAAAGAAACAAATTTTACATTGGGGTACATGTCTAAAGGCAGTTTTGATTGATTGATTTTTGGATGATCACAGGTGGCAGTGACTGAATGTAATCAACAAAAGCCTCATAGTCTGCAATTAATAATTATCCAATGTACAAATATAAACGCATTCGTGTTGGTGTTTATGATTGATGCTTTACAGTGTTAGGAAGGTATGTAAAAGGTAACCAGAAAAAGGTCAAACAATAAAACCCTGCTATTTCTCGTGTTAAGTTGTGGTGAAAATCGATGCATCGCATTGAAATAAAGTCAGATGTGAATGATCAGAAAGATTTGAATGATGTTTTGTTGGGTTCCATGCTTCTTGTTGGCATTTAATAACTGCTTGGAGATAAAAGTCTGTGTGTGTGCTTGTGTGTCTGTGTCAAGATATACATATAACGCAAATAATGCTTTCTTACTGAAATGACCATCCGTAGGATATGCTGACCAATGCTCTCTCTCTCTCTCTCTCTCTCTCTCTCTCTCTCTCTCTCTCTCTCTCTCTCTCTCTCTCTCTCTCTCTCTCTCTCTCTCTCTTCAGTATGACCTATCACGACTGATTATTGCAGAGTCAATGTCTTCATAAGTACAGAAAATAATTCATATAGATCTATGTAAAAACTAAAACACCCACATAAAACACCCACACATATTTTGACACCCAGTCTGTGATGTCTGAATGAAATACATTTTTATTTACGTCACAATTGCATGACAAGTACGCGAGATAAATTTAACAACTTTGACCTGACAACACAAAAAAACCAAAAAAAAACAACTCCCTCTCTGTCAGCAAAGCCTTACGCAGATCGATGCAAGGTGCAGATCAATCAAACACACACAATGTTGTCAAAATGGCACAAGACACGTACAGAGTGACCCAAGAAAACTGCAACCCTCACAACTGCTAATTACTTCTACATCTCTTGACCGGATCACTATATATTTAGGGGACATAAACTTCAGCCTATGCATGACCCTTCCCTTGATTGGCAATGTTGTAGAACAAATGGTCTGACGTTTGTGCAATTTCGAAACAAAGTTTCCAAATTCGACGATCGTCTCAACAGAACAAGGTTTGACATTTAGCGGTAGCAATACTTACCTGATTTAAACCCTCCAGACTTTTACTGTTTGGATTATCTGAATATCTGAGAATACACAAACACCCCCATCACCCCCTTAGATCATCGGTGACCTAAAGAAAGCAGTTACAGCTCCCTAAACAGCAAAGCTTTCGTGCCACTCACAATTTCGGAGGGGTAATTTGAAACATATTTTGTAGAAAAGGTAAATTTCCGATCATTATACCTAGAGACTCGAAACTGTGTAGAATGGTCGTGGATGAACTGAAGTGTATGCACAACTATGAACATATTTGCTAAACTCAAATGACTGAAAAAATAAACCCTTCGTTGTACAGTTACACTTTCGCAATGCCACGCAAAATTCATTTATGACAGGAACGCTTTCATCCATTTGAAATGCCCTGATCCGGCTTTTAATTGCTATATTCAAAGAACTGACTCTCTGATGTTGATTCAGGTATACTAAGTCATTCAAATTATCCCAAAGCTATGAATCTTGAGTGCTGAAATCGGGTTAGTTCGGCGACTGCTCAATTTCAAACCTCGTGCTGTTGAGTCGATCCCCGAATTTGGCAACCTTTTTTGAAAATGCACAAAAGTCAGACCATTTGATCTAAAAATTTGTCAATTTGTAGAAGGGTCATGCATAGACTGAAGTTTAAGTATCCCATATATCAAGTGATTCGGTCCACAGATGTAGAAGTTATTAACAAATTTGAGGCCTAGAAAATTCATTATGGACGATGTCAAGGGCGTTATTCAGATCTAGATCTACATGTATACATACGTAGGTACCAAGTCTCATGTTTTATTCGTTTTGTAACGGGGCTAGAAAAACAAGCCTCCACGATCGCGTTGCTTTTGTTAACATTGGAAAGGAGGGTTATTATTTCTGTATGTGTAAATGTGTCCTTACTTTGTTTGGATCGATGTTATCATCAGGTTTTCGTCTGCTTTCAACCGGATGTTGTGACCTTGAACCTGATGTGACGTAACTAATCGGGAAACTCCGTTTAGCCACTAAAAATAGCGCTTTGCTCGCTCTTTGCAAAGAGCGATCCCAAAGATGGATCATGAAACGCGTCGTTCCTAACTTTCGTCCCACTCTCAGCTAAGAGCTCTTAAGGCCCTATTCCTAGGAACGCCTAAGAGCGGTATATGAAACCGGCCCCAGGTCTTTACATGGGATAAGACCATCCCGCCACCTGGTCACATACACACAATTAACAGCCCGGCTGTTCTCTGTGTACTACTATGGTTATATTTTTTTAAGAATTAATTTCGCAAAAGGCACTGTGGTGTCTTTTTTTCGGAAATGTATTCATCAACATATTTCAACTCACGACAGCAAGCTGTCAGGGCGTTGGATTTTGGTATGTGGAAATGGTGACTACATTTTTCCGGGAGATTCAAACTGACAAACCGCATACATTTTCGTTTGGCTGGCAACACGTAAGGTATATATATACAGGTATGTTCAGGCATGTGTGAGATAGTTATGTGAGATAGTTATGTGAGATAGGGGTGGTAAATCGCTGTCCGATTTCTCTTTGCAGGAAGAAGTTTAGAGTGGAGGGCTATGATCGGGAAATGACAACCTGATTACATGGATAGTTTCTGGGTTTGGGGCGTTCCAGTCTCTCATGGTGCGGGGAAGAAGGGGGGGGGGGGGGGGTTGGGGGGAGGGAAGAAGGGAAAACGTAGTTGGTCCGTCCGGCATGTGATGCCTTAGAATGATAACTACGTTTCCTCTAAAGCCAATCAGGTTGATAATGTCAGTATTATAAGAATAAAACGCTATGAATCTTTATCACAAAAGAACATTCCCAACCTCGTGATTTTGTAGAAATACGACGCAAAAAGCGGGAATTCTTCTGAATGACGAGGCTGAGAACGATCTATCCCCTTGGACTCAACTTCAAGAACTAGCTTGATCTTTCTCAGCTCTCTCTTATGCAAAAGTACACTATTAGTGACATTATTCGACAACGGAAAAAAATAAACTGGCAACAACAAACTAACGATCAAATTAGATCGTTTTATTTGATTCACCTGCTTTCAACTGGCGGAACACACACACACACACACGTACAAACACACACACAGGGTTATATATATATACCCTGTGTGTGTGTGTGTGTGTGTGTGTGTGTGTGTGTGTGTGTGTGTGTTTGTACGTGTGTGTGTGTGTGTGTGTGTGTGCGTGTGTGTGTGTGTTTGCGTATGTGTGTGTGTGCGTGTGTGTGTGTGTGTGTGTGTGTGTGTGTGCGTATATATACATACGCACACACACACACACACACACACACACACACACACAAACACACACACACATACACACACCCGCACAAATACACAAACACACACACACACACACACATACACGTACGCACACATATACACGCACAAACACACACACACACACACACACACACACACACACACACACACACACACACACACACACCATCATCATCATCATCAATGTGTGTGTGTGAGGAAAGAAAGAACCAAGACGGCAGAGAAAGCGCGAAAGAAAGAATGCGCGTGAAAGAAAATGACGTAATATTAATCGTAAATACACAGTACTTGTCCTAACCATAGTGATGAAGTCAGCACCAAGTTGACGAACATTTGATTTGATAAAGAACTAACCTGAAGTAGTTGCTTCTGTGTTTTATATTTGTTTTGATGAGGAACAAAATGTTGTAGACTATGACGTACACTATTCATTTGAGACGTCATTCCTTTCTGTAACAAGCTGACGTATTAGTCTATTTTACATCAGTCGAGAACCTGCCATGCTGAAACAAGCGTGAGGGTAAGCAAACCGATCTCAGTGTTCCTTGTTTCTACATCAAGAGGTGCACATCTAGACTAATAATGACTCGTCGACATATTTGCTAGGAATGCTTCTCGGGCATCAGGACTAAAAGAAAAGCGTCACCATCATGGGGTTTGGAAGACAAGTAGTTCTCGTCATGTACAAAAATTTGTTGCTGAAGAAAAGCAACATCATTGTTACCATCTTGGAGATAGCGACTCCACTAGCGGTCGCTTTTTGTTTCTACAGGCTCGCCACCAGTGACAGACATTCTGAACAAGCAAAGGTCGCGCCTCCAAAAGATTATACACGTGTGTGCGATAGTTACCAACCTAGTACCGAACCCGTTTCCACCGCTATCTGGAGACAGTCACGTAATACAAACATCCTTGGATTTACTCCAAAGACGGCTCTGACCGAAAGGCTCATGTCGCGCTTTGACAGGCAAAGCCCTACAAAGCCTGATGCAAAATACTGGAACAGGATGATGGGATTCTCCAACATGACTGCACTGCTGGACTATTACCGAACGAGCAACTTGACGATGATGGTCGCTATTGGGTTCAATGGGCTGGAGACGGCCACACAGCTGCCCCTCACAGCAGACTATCACATTCGACACGATCCAAATCGTCCATTGACATACCCTCATGGAAGGTTATCGCCAGGGCATTGTGTTAGCGACACCATTCAGTACATGATGTCTAAAGCCTTCATAGAAGAATGGGGCGGGAACAGCAACTTTAGCCTGGGCTTGGTTGAGCTACTCCGGCGCGCTCGTTGCTTGAGTTTAATGTTAGTGGACCACAGGTCGTACTTCCATCTCCTCATCTGCATCTCGCTGGTGGTGAACGTGTTCCAAAGCACGACGCTCATTGTGTACGAGAAGGAGCAGAAGCTGAAGGAGACGATGAAAATGATGGGCCTGTCGTCCGGAGCTCTATGGACGTCGTGGTTTTTGACAATCTACCTCTACCACTTTATCGTCATGACCATCTTGACTTTGGTCTTCTCAATGGAGTCCAACACGCCTAACAAGGCGCTGTTAGGTGATCTGTCTTTGTCACTCTTCTGGGTCTTCCTCATGCTCTACTCAGCGGCCACGACGTCTTTCTGCCTGATGATGGGAGCTCTCCTAAAGAAAACCAGCTACGCCTGGGTCGTCGCATGTTTCCTCTTCTTCGGCACGACCATCATGAACTACTTCTTTGACTACTGGTACATCTACCATATGACAAGATGGGAAAAGGTGGCGGCAAGCCTAGTCTTCGGCCACGCGCTGGGCTTCGGCATAATCGTATGAAGTGTTCTATATATTATTGTCCTTGAGTTTTTTCTGTTTTTTTTCCTGCATGCATGTATTAGTGTTTTCCAAAGCCTGATACTTTCTTTGCAACCTTGGGATCTGTATCGTGCGCCTGCGTGCACACGCTAACTGAAGTGTTCCACTTATGAACACCCTTTTTTTGTAACCAGTAGTAGAATGCATGAATGGAGACTACCAAGCTAGTTGGGACCTAAATCCAAAGTTCGAAACTACCGCTCTAGTGCGCAATGCATGGCACGATACTTTCAAAAGTTCCGACCTAAGTTGGTGACTAACAAGCCCAAATTTCGAGGAAAACTGAATTCCTTAGTTTCGACCTTATTATTAAAACAAAAATGGCGGTGATGTTGCTGCTGCTGCCGCTGATGGTGGTGGTGGTGGTGGTGGTAGTGGTGGTGGTGGTGCTTCTGCAGCTGATGGTGGGGGTGGTGGTGGTGGTGGTGATGATGATGATGATGATGATGATGATGATGATGATGATGATGATGATGATGATGATGATGATGATGATGGTGAACCTGTTGCATCCACATTCTACCCCAGGCACAAGGCGTTTAGGATAGGTCTGCAAGGGCAGCTATAGGGTAATACGACATTAGCATGGGGTAGCCAAGAAGAACAACTGCAGAGTTTTAAACAGAAGGGGCTTGATATTTTTTGTAGTTTGAAGAGCCTTTCAGAGCTTGTCAGAGCTTTGCTAGCCATTTGGAAAGAGTGCTGCCAGAGTGCCGAAATGCGTTTTATAAGATGCCGCGAGATTCGCAAAGATTCTGATTGCCTATCCCCATGATCATACTCACCCCTTACACTACAGGCATGATCATGCTCACCCCTTACACTACAGGCATGCTCACCCCTTACAGGCATGATCATGCTCACCCCTTTACAGGCATGCGCAGATTATACCGTATTATGTGTGGCCATAAGGGCATGCAAATCTGTATGCATCGGGTGGATGATGATGATGATGATGATGATGATGGTGATGATAATGATGATGATGATGATGGTGGTGATGGTGATGATGATGATGATGATAGTGGTGGTGGTGGTGATGATAATGATGATGATGATGATGATGATGATGATGGTGGTGGTGATGATGATGATGATGATGATGATGTTAGTGGTATTGGTGGTGATGATAACGATGATGATGATGATGATGATGATGATGATGATGATGATGATGATGATGATGATGATGATGATGATGATGATGATGATGATGATGATGATGATGATGCCGATGCAGATCATATCGAAGCACGATCAAGCCAACGTGCCACTGACCTGGTCCAAGCTGACCGAGCCAATGGACTACGAGGACACGATGTCCATGATGGACGTGTGGCTGATGCTGCTGGTCGACACGGGCATCCACCTCCTGGTCGCCTGGTATCTAGACAACGTCGCGCCCGGAGACTTCGGCCTGCCCAAGCCCTTCAACTTCTTTCTGACCAAAGCCCATTTCTTCGGACACGCGGACTCGAGCGGCGCCCGGCACCCCGACACGGAGGGCGTTGACCGAAAGTTCTTTGAGTCTGACCCCGTGGGGCTAGCAGCGGGGATCCGCATCGTCCACCTCCGCAAGGAGTTCGGCCCCCAGGTGACCAACCAGTCTCTGCATGACATTTGGAAATGCAATGGGAACCCCCTTTTAAGACCTCTCAACATTTTTTAAACTCATGGAGGGAGTCTTAAAATGGAAGTAACTGTAGAGAAGTTATGAACTGAAAATCTGAACAAATGTGTTCTTTAGAGGGAGGGATTCTTAAAGCCGCCGAATGGTACCGTAAACCAAGAATAGTGACGTAAGAGAATAGAATGTCGTCTTTTGATGTGGAACGTGAGTGTTTCAGAACTTCTTCTTGACATTAACTCGAATAGTCGTTTTCACTGAACAATGGACATTGAAGTTATCATAATTTCAGAGAATTGTCTTTTACTTTCACAGAACTGTCTCTGCTGTAAGACTTGCGATTATGTAACAATGCGTGAGTCGCAATGATCCAGGGAGGAATTATGCACAGTGAATGTGACTCAACTCTTCCTCTTCCAGTCTCTCCCTTTCATTCCCTCTGTTTTCTTCATCGAGTCGTCAGGTCAGTTACGTTTTAATCTCAGGGCTGGTGCGGTGTAAACCATTGTGCCTGCAGACACTTTTGCTTCTATCTCGCTAGGGGGTGAAATCTCTATCAACTTGTAGTCAAAGTTATCCAGTTCTCACAAGTGTCTGCTGCTTGAGTCTCTTGTTGTTTATCTGCTAAATTACCATTGAATGCAACCCCCGTCGGTAAGACTTCAGATCCAATTTCTAGGACACATGACTGCGTACAAAAGATTGAGCATGGTTTTTTTTTCTGTTTTGACAATTTGCCTTTTCGCTTGGTGTGTATTCAATTCTTCATCAAAGAATGTTTATGGGAAATATCTCGCTCCACTATTTTTGAAGTGACCGTCTAAAGTAGGCGCCCATAAGTGATTAGTCACTTCCTGCGAGATATCACTAGGCTTTGACGACTTCCTGCGATATATCAATTGATATAGGGTGCATGTTTGACCAATGGTTAGTTACAGTTTCGTCATGTGACCCGTAAAAACGGAATAAAATGTTTTAAATGTGGTAATAATTATTGTAAACAAATAAATGAATATAGTTTTGCTTATGGGACGACGGGCGCAGTGGCGTGGTGGTAAGACTTCGGCCTCCTAAACGGGAGGTCGTGAGTTCCAATCCCGGTCGCTGCCGCCTGGTGGGTTAAGAGTGCAGATTTTTCCGATCTCCCAGGTCAACTTATGTGAAGATCTGCCAGGGACTGAACCCCCTTCGTGTGTACACGCAAGCACAAGACCAGGTGCGCACGTAAAAGATCCTGTAATCTATGTCAGAGTTCGGTGGATTATGGAAATACGAAAATACCCAGCATGCCTACCCAACGAAGGCGGAGTGAAGCTGACTATGCTCTCAGAGTATAGTTTAGGGAACCCAAATGGGCAAACAAGCTCACACGTAACCAGAAAATCCTGGAACGCTGAAGAAGAAAATAAAGCTTTTGTGATAAACTATGCACAGGCCAGTCACCAGCGAGAGGTGTGTCTGAAACACGTGTGGTTTGTTTTTCCAACTAAATGCAAGGGTGTTCACTCTTTCTCAACCCATACAAACCCGACAGAGTTATTTCCCAACTACATGTATTGAATAGTTTTGTTTGCACCAGGTTGCGGTGAGGGACCTGTCGCTGAAGATGTACGAATAACGTTTTGTTTGCACCAGGTTGCGGTGAGGGACCTGTCGCTGAAGATGTACGAATAACGTTTTGTTTGCACCAGGTTGCGGTGAGGGACCTGTCGCTGAAGATGTACGAATAACGTTTTGTTTGCACCAGGTTGCGGTGAGGGACCTGTCGCTGAAGATGTACGAATAACGTTTTGTTTGCACCAGGTTGCGGTGAGGGACCTGTCGCTGAAGATGTACGAATAACGTTTTGTTTGCACCAGCTTGCGGTGAGGGACCTGTCGCTGAAGATGTACGAATAACGTTTTGTTTGCACCAGGTTGCGGTGAGGGACCTGTCGCTGAAGATGTACGAATAACGTTTTGTTTGCACCAGGTTACGGCGAGGGACCTGTCGCTGAAGATGTGCGAATAACGTTTTGTTTGCACCAGGTTGCGGTGAGGGACCTGTCGCTGAAGATGTACGAATAACGTTGTGTTTGCACCAGGTTGCGGTGAGGGACGTGTCGCTGAAGATGTACGAAGGTCAGATCACGGTACTGCTGGGACACAACGGGGCGGGCAAGACTACCACCATGTCCATGCTGACCGGCTTCCTCCCGCCCACCGCCGGCACGGCCTACGTCCACGGGATGGACATCCGCACGGACATGCCGGCCATCAGGCAGAGCTTGGGGCTGTGTCCGCAGCACGACGTCCTCTTCGGCTCGCTGACCGTGCAGACCAACCTCAGCTTCTTCGCCAGGCTCAAAGGTTGCCCCGGGTCCATGGTCAAGGCAGAGGTGGACACTCTCTTGGAGGAGGTGGGGGATAGCCTTATATATTATAGAAATGTATAATGAGAGCGCTGCTAAAAATGCCAAAATGTGCACTCAATCGCTTGTACCTTTAAAGAAAAGTTAAATATAGAATAACGTCAAGAGCGAGAATGCATAGAAATTACGTAATGAGCAAGGGAGATCATCCTTTACTCTTTACCCTGCTTTCAAAATTCCACGTTGGAATGTAGGCGGTGGAGACACACACAAGGTCAAGGATGATCTCCCTTGCTCATGACGTATTTTTTATGCATTCTCGCTCTTGACGTTCAGTACTGGTGACAGAAAGGGGGAAAAGTGGTCAAAATTCAAATCTCTAGTTTTGTTTTTGAAATAATAGCTTTTCATAAAGCAGAAATACTGTAGTATCTGTTTACATAAGAAACAAGAGGCGAAGCCTTCAAGGCTCACGTAAGAAATCGACAAACAGTAACATAAACTCAATCACTCCGTCACACATACACAAACACAGTAAGCATAGAAGAAAGCGAGACACTAGAGCTAGATCTGTCTGTCTGCATGTAGCCTACTTACAGGGACACGACTGCCAACTAGTCTCGGCCCGCTCAAAATAACAATGACCGAGACTTTCAGTAATTCCTTCGCGTGACGTCTAAACCCTCTTCCGCCATAATGTGACGTCTTCAAATGTTAAAGTTTCTACCACAGACATACACACACACATACATACATACATACACACGCACGCACGCACGCACGCACAGACAGACAAAAGCAGGGGCGGATAAGTTGCTTTGTAAGGGGGGGGGGCACTTTGAATCGAAAGTGAATGTGATGGGCGCGAAGCGCCCGAATTTGCTCGGGGGGTCCGGGGGCATGCCCCCCCGGAAAAAATTTTGGCCCAAAGAAGTAAAATGGTGCCATCTGGTGCCATTTGTATGAGAGGGCAAATGGGCCCAAACGGAGCGCTCATTTAAGGAGGGCGAAATAAGTGAGGGCGCCTAAACTGAGCGCTCCAGTTAAGGATTGATTGGCTGGTAATATAAGTTAGCCAATCAAATCACATTTCTTAAGATTCGCGCTCCAAAAAGGAGGGCGCAGTTTAATTGGCGAGCGATGGATTCGCGCTCCAAAAAGGAGCGCGCATTTATTGAGGGCGCAGCTTATCGTTATGGGGCAAATAGGCCCAAACGGAGCGCTCATTTAAGGAGGGCGAAATAAGTGAGGGCGCCTAAACTGAGCGCTCCAGTTAAGGATTGATTGGCTGGTAAAAATAGTTATCAATTTCTGTAGATGCACGCGCATTTATTGCGCCCGTATGTTTGGATCGCGAGTCGGTAAAAAACTTGCAATGGAAACATTGTCGTAACGGAGAACATGGTCGTTGCTTGCCACCATGGCTTCACGAAAACACAGTTTTAAAGACACCCCGACTAGATGTAACGGTGATCTCAAAGTGTGTGTAAACAAATTAAAAAATTCCACCAGAAGACCAAGAAGTCGGGATTGTTTGTGTTGATAATCATTGATCTATTTACTGTCAGTGTAGTGCGCCTTATTCATGGCCGTGGTTCGACAATATTGTGATGTGCGTGTGTTTGTATGTGTGTGTGCCGGTGTATGTGTGTATGTGCGCTTATGAATATATACATCAGTGAGGGGTTTAGGTAGAATATGTGGGTATGTGTATCAGTGAGTGGTTGATGTGGGTGTGTTTTAAAGTCTTAGGTATGACCCGGCCGGGGTTCGAACCCACGACCTCCCGATCACGGGGTGGACGCCTCACAGGTTTGCAAACTATGTGCCAGTCAGCGACAGTAAGCATAGGCAAGTGAATGTGCTGCCACACAAGCAAGGAATTTGCAACACATCCAATTACAGTATACAGACACGGGTCAACCTGTCCTAGCAATGACCTCATAATGCCGGCAAATGGCAAGGTAGTTGTTAGATTGCCAATTTTGTATGATGGTATTTGCCCAAAAATATACTACTGCTACAGAAAAAGACTTGTTTCGTTCCGACAATTTTTCCATTCCAAGTTTTTGGACAACGCGCGAGTAAAATGTCCTCCTTTTTGGAGCTGCGAATCTATTGCTCACCAAATAAACTGCGCCCTCCTTTTTGGAGCGCGAATCTTAAGAAATGTGATTTGATTGGCTAACTATTTTTACCAGCCAATCAATCCTTAACTGGAGCGCTCAGTTTAGGCGCCCTCATTTATTTCGCCCTCCTTAAATGAGCGCTCTGCTTGGGCCTATTTGCCCCATTATTATTATCCAAGCGGAGCGCGGGCAAAGCCCGCGCGTAGCGAGGTAGTTTTTTTTTTCATCTCCCAGCACTGAAAAATTTTTTGCCAAGTGGTGTCTGTCTGTGAACATTGTTCTAGAATTCATCTTTTAGCACAATATTAGCGACACTGTTTGGACAATTCTATTAAAATTAGGCGTACAAACTGATTTTGTTTCGGGGAATCCTCTCAGAGGATCAGAATTTTCATATAATATCATCGGAAGCTGTTACAACGGGAAAATGTGAAACTTTTGTCACTTTTTAACATGGAATTTCATCTTTGAGCGTTTCAAGCGGACTTTAATAAAATAGTTATTTGCGAATTAAGCAGCGGAAGACACTCACCGGTTCAACATGTGTATGGTCATTAAACCTCAAAACATTTCAGTAAGTGGTTTAGACAAACACCTCCGACATGTGAGGGTGACTGGTTTGTAGCTGAAGAGTTTTTTTCTAAAGTGTGTTCTAAATACAAATGACGTACTGGTAATGATGTAATGAGTTGTTCTAATCTTGTTCTTGGAACTCTTGCTGTTCCAAGCTTGTTCTTAGCAAGTCTTGGTGACGAGAACAAAGACTATCAATGAAATCTTTAGAAATAACCTCTGACAACGACGACGATGACGACGACGACGACGATAACAACAACAACAACAAATGACATCGACGACGACGACGACAACAACAACAACAACAACAACAACAAAAACAACAACACGAGAACAACAACAATCACGACAACGAACATGACAACAACAACACCAACAACTACGACGACAACTACAACGACTGGGTTATGATGACATCACCAATGATTTAAAGGCCGTTAAAAAATCGTTAAATCCTATTTCTTCACTGATTCTTATGAAATTTTAAAGGTAGGTTTGTTGTCCCCAACTTATTTTCACTCCATACTTTTCCAGAAGAAAAACATAATTTTGGCAGTTAAAAACCGTTAAATTTCAATTCTTCACCGATATTTATGAAATTTTGTGGGTAGGTTCGTTGTCCCCAACTGATTTTCACTCTATACTTTTCCAGAAGAAAGACATAATTTTGGCAGTTAAAAAACGTTAAATTTCAATTCTTCACCTATCTTTATGAAATTTAGTGGGTGGGTCCGTTGTCCCAAACTGAATTTTAAGACATACTTTTCCAGACAAAAAACCTTATTTTTGGCAGTTAAAAACCGTTAAATCTCAATTCTTCATCGATATTTATGAAATTTTGTGGGTAGGTTCGTTGTCCCCAACTGATTTTCACTCCATACTTTTCCAGAAGAAAAACATAATTTTGGCAGTTAAAAACCGTTACATTTAAATTTTCACCTATCTTTATGAAATTTAGTGGGTGGGTCCGTTGTCCCAAACTGAATTTCAAGACAAACTATTCCAGTCAAAAAAACTTATTTTTGGCAGTTAAAAACCGTTAAGTCTCAATTCTACACCGATATTTATGACATTTTGTGGGTAGGTTTGTTGTCAGATTTGACATGATGGCAGAATTGAAAGTGTGAGATATCCTGATGTTTCACAATTTATGCTGCATAATTCAGCCCCATAGGCGCTTGAATTTTAGGTGGAGTTGGGTTTTTTTTCAGCCCAAACCAGTAACCCCCACATGGTTTTCATGTCCCTTTCTGAGAGACTTCAAGAAGTTTCAATTTGACGTCATGATTAGCCTGCCGCATTAGCAAGTATGAAAACACGTCATCGATGACACATTTTAAGAGAGAGAGAGAGAGAGAGAGAGAGAGAGAGAGAGAGAGAGAGAGAGAGAGAGAGAGAGAGAGAGAGAGAGAGAGAGAGAGAGAGAGAGAGAGAGAGAGAGAATCATGTACACACAGATGGACGACTTCGCTTGGGGTATGTACTGCCCGGCAGTACACATCTACTTTATTATTATTGTGATCATTTTTATGCGCCTAATCTAGATATAGCCCTAGGCGCTTACATATTAATTTCTGCCGTTTGAAATGGAATTTTTTACAGACAGACAGACAAACAGACATTTTTTACACACAATATATAACGCATTCACATCGGCCAGTAAAGCTCAGTAGCCTATTAGGCGAGCATTCACCTTTCACGGCCTTTATTCCAAGTCAAACGGGTATTTGGTGGACATTTTTATCTATGCCTATACAATTTTGCCAGGAAAGACCCTTTTGTCAATCGTGGGATCTTTAACGTGCACACCCCAATGTAGTGTACACGAAGGGACCTCGGTTTTTCGTCTCATCCGAAAGACTAGCACTTGAACCCACCACCTAGGTTAGGAAAGGGGGGAGAAAATTGCGGCCTGACCCAGGGTCGAACACGCAACCTCTCGCTTCCGAGCGCAAGTGCGTTACAACTCGGCCACCCAGTCCATAACGATAAGCTGCGCCCTCAATAAATGCGCGCTACTTTTTGGGGCGCAAACCTATCGCTCGCCAATTAAACCGCGCCCTCCTTTTTGGAGCGCGAATCTTAAGAAATGTGATTTGATTGGCTAACTATATTTTTACCAGCCAATCAATCCTTAACTGGAGCGCTCAGTTTAGGCGCCCTCACTTATTTCGCCCTCCGTAAATGAGCGCTCCGTTTGGGCCCATTTGCCCTTTCATACATTTGAACTTAGAAATGGTCATAGAATCAGCTTTCCAATTTTTTTTCCGGGGGTTGGGCCCCCCCCCCCCCCCCCTCCGTCCGCCCCTGAAAAGTTAGCATCGCATGGGCTACACTTACGTGGTTCACATGGTTCTTACATAATCTAACTTTTAAAGCTGGTTCTTGTGTGTCTGTGTGTATGTTTGTATGATGACGATATGACCCGAAACGCCACGGCAGTACGGACTGAGACAGGAATTGCAGAGAATGTTCTTTGCCACTCGAGTCGTGTCATAGGGTACTTTTGGAATAGCAAATTTGAAAGGATTCTTCAAAAAACGGCGGAAAACATTGTATACCCTGTGAGCTATCAGTCACACGCACGTATGTGCGTGCGTGTGTATGTCTGTGGTAGAAACTTTAACATTTCGTCATTTGAAGACGTCACATTATGGCGTAAGAGGGTTAGACGTCACGCGAAGGAATTACTGAAAGTCTCGGTCAATGTTACTTTGAGCGGGCCGAGACTAGTTGGCAGTCGTGTCGCAGGTATTGTTGACACTCTCTCTCTCTCTCTCTCTCTCTCTCTCTCTCTCTCTCTCTCTCTCTCTCTCTCTCTCTCTCTCTCTCTCTCTCTCTCTCTCTCTCTCTCTCTCTCTCTCTCTCTCTCTCTCTCTCTCTCTCTCTCTCTCTCTCTCTCTTTCAACTTCAGGCCCTTCAAGCGTTATTATTCTGATTTGTTTCGTTTTGGTTTCATTTTTCATTGCTCATTTTTCTTTTTGATTTATCTCCCTTCCCCCTTCTTTTGCGCTTGGAGGACATCATCTTCTCTGATAAGTCGTTTTGATGTTTGTATTGTTGTTTTCATTTTTTTTTAACCTGTTGAAGACCATTAGGTCGAAACGTTGTTCATTGTCATTTGTTTGTATATTTCGTTGCGAGTCCAGAATATTAGGTATTACTCTTAGTCGTGTCCCTGTAAGTAGGCTACATGCAGACAGACATATCTAGATCTAGTGTCTCGCTTTCTTGCACAGTGTCACAAATGCTTACTGTGTGTGTGTGTGTGTATGTGTGACGGAGTGATTGAGTTTGTGTTACTGTTTGTCTATTTCTTACGTGAGCCTTTGAAGGCTTCGCCTCTTGTCTACTATGAAGCTCATTTGGAGTGATACGCTGATCGAAGTGGGGTACCCTATGTGGGACATCAGCCGTATGCAAATTACGCCTCAGAACACTCTTGCATTTCACAAAGACAACAATAATTTGCAACATTTCAAGAACTGCATCAGTTTTATTATATACTATTTCAACAAAAACAGCACAAACACGACTATTATCAACAATACAGAACGAGAGGTAAGTCTTCAAAGACGCACCAAGTGTGCGTTCCCGTTTTTGGACGCCATTTTTGCTAGCATTTTCACAGTAAATCTTAATATTTCCACATCTATTGATCGATTTTGGTATTTTCTTTGATTGTGCCGATTCTCCTATCTCTCTGGCATGTACTGGGTGCTTTGTGACCAGTTTCTCCCCCAGAATGTATTGAAAAATGCGTCCGTGTGAACTGACCCAGTAACAGTATTTAACTGTCGGTCTGGGTGGGTGTCATCTTTGAAGACGTGTCTACCCGATTTAAATTCCTTGTACCTGTTGTAGGTACTCGTTTTGGAAGGAGCGTTCTTCCCCCCAAATTCCCACTAAATGCAGTAGGTGTGAGAAACATAACAATCCTTTCAGAGATGTTTATTCATCATTGTTGATAACTCCATGACATGCAAGTAAACATGGACGGGTAGTGTTCTTTAAAGAGCTGGTTTCTTTGCTGAGGAACCTTTGAGATACATGAAAATATGTGTCATCGCCGATGAAAGATTGCAGTTTGCATACGTCGTTGTAAATATCACGAGGCATTGCCAGGAGCTTGGAGTCTAAGGACTTCCAGAACACCCTACGTACATAGGTCCTCACTCCTGATCGCAGTGTAAGAGAAGAAGAAGCACTGTTTCAGATGGGGCTGGCCGTCAAGCGCTCGGACCTGGCCGCCACGCTGTCCGGGGGTCAGAAGAGGAAGCTGTCCGTGGCCATCGCCCTTGTGTACGGGTCCAAGGTGGGCATCCTCTTGTTTCTTTCCCCATCTTTCTTTGGTTTTATTATACAGTGGAACCCCCCTTTTAAGACCTCCAGTAATGTGGGAAAATCCGGTCTTAGATAGGAGGAAGTTTTTATTTGGAGGTTATATGGAGTTACTCTTCTCGCACACCCAGGGGCCACAGTTCGTGCCATTCCCGGCCACCACAAAGCCACATATGCCAAGAATTTGGAGAATTTCCTTAATAAACTGAAATATAAAACAAGTCCCGTAAGGCGAAATAACAACATTTAGTCAAGCTGTCAAACTCACAGAATGAAACTGAACTCACTGCTTTTTTCACCAAGACCACATACTCGTAGTTTCGTCAGTCCACCGCTCGTGGCAAAGGCTTTGAAATCGACAAGCCATGCAGAATAGTGCGGTAGTGGTCGCGTTGAGCAGGATAACACGCTTTTCTGTATGTCTATTCTTGTTAGCTTACTGAGTTTGTTTTTAATTTAAACATATCATATCTATCTATGTTTTTGGAATCAGGGACCGACAAGTAATAAGATGAAATTATTTTTAAATCGATTTCGGAAAATTAATTTTAATCATAATTTTTATATTTTTAATTTTCAGAGCTTGTTTGCAATCCAAATATAACATATGTATATGTTTTTGACGAAGAATAAGATGAAATTGTTTTTGGATCGTTTGATAAAAAATAAATTTTTAATGACAAGTTTCCGATTTTTAATGACCAAAATCATTCATTCAAGCTGAAATGCAATACCAAAGTCCGTCCTTTGTCGAAGATTGCTTTGCCGAAATGTATGTCAATTTAAGTGAAAATTGAGGGTGTGACAGTGCATCATTTTTGAGTCACTTGAGAAAAAGTGACTCTATGTAATCGGTCAGTGTTAGTCTGTCCGGCCGGCCGTCCGGCCGGCCGTCCGTAGACACCACCTTAACGTTGGACTTTTCTCGGAAACTATCAAAGCGATCGGGCTCATATTTTGTTTAGTCGTGACCTCTAATGACCTCTACACTTTAACGATGGTTTCGTTGACCTTTGACCTTTTTCAAGGTCACAGGTCAGCGTCAAAGGAAAAATTAGACATTTTATATCTTTGACAAAGTTCATCGGATGTGATTGAAACTTTGTAGGATTATTCTTTACATCAAAGTATTTACATCTGTAGCCTTTTACGAACGTTATCAGAAAAACAAGGGAGATAACTAGCCTTTTCTGTTCGGCAACACACAACTTAACGTTGGGCTTTTCTCGGAAACTATAAAAGTGACCGGGCTCAAATTTTATGTGAACGTGACTCATTGTGTTGTGAATAGCAATTTCTTCCTGTCCATCTGATGCCTCATATAATATTCAGAACTGCGAAAGTGACTCGATCGAGCGTTTGCTCTTCTTGTTTACAAAAAGCCGGATATGACGTCATCAAAGGTATTTATTGAAAAAATGAAACAAACGTCCGGGGATATCATTCCTAGGAACTCTCATGTCAAATTTCAT
This sequence comes from Littorina saxatilis, assembly GCF_037325665.1. Lineage (NCBI taxonomy): Eukaryota > Metazoa > Mollusca > Gastropoda > Littorinimorpha > Littorinidae > Littorina > Littorina saxatilis. Next base: position 2,038,452 of record NC_090251.1, on the reverse strand, counting down.
AAAGATCGGTCGAGTAGTTTAGTCTGAATCGCTCTACACACTCACACGCACAGACAGACACACACACACACACACACACACACACACACACACACACACACACACACACACACACACACACACACACACACACACACACACACACACACACACACACACACACCACGACCCTCGTCTCGATTCCCCCTCTATGTTAAAACATTTAGTCAAAACTTGACTAAATGTAAACAAGTCGCGTAAGGCGAAATTACTACATTCAAGCTGTGGAACTCACAGAATGAAACTGAACGTAGTCCGCCGCTAGTGCAAAAGGCAGTGAAAGTGACGAGCCTGTTTGGCGCGGTAGCGGTTGCGCTGTGATTCATAGCACGCTTTACTGTACCTCTCTTCGTTTTATCTTTCTGAGCGTGTTTTCAATCCAAACATTTCATATTTATATGTTTTTGGAATCAAGAACCGACAAGGAATAAGATGAAATAGTTTTTAAAACGATTTCGGAAATTAAATTTTAATCATAATTTTTAATTTTTTAATTTTCAGAGCTTGTTTTTAATCCGAATATAACATATTTATATGTTTTTGGAATCAGAACATGATGAAGATTTAAATAAAAGTGATTTTGGATCGTTTTATAAAAAAACATTTTTAATTACAATTTTCAGATTTTTAATGACCAAA